>NC_041389.1:69905509-69915061 GCF_002162155.2 Triticum dicoccoides
AAACGTAGAACTAGCTAGCTAATCACAATATGGAATCATGTTAGTGGCCTCGACGCTGCTTCTCTAGGGTTTGGGGTCGCCTCGACACAACGCTTCAAGGGTTTGGGGTGGCCTCGATGACAACGCTCTTTTAACTTGATAAATTTGGGTGGCCTTGAGAGAGTTAATTTGTCGGGTTGGGGCGCGGCGGGAGGGGGTAGGAGACCAACATCGTTTTCTCTCTAGGGTTTGGGTGTCCTCGAGAGTTTGGGTGTCGTCGAGAGGGGGTATATATATCGACCGCCCCTCATGTCAAAGTTATCTTGAGGGGGTTATATCGACAACGACGCGACATACATATACATGGGAAAATAATGTTATCGGGGAGGGGGTATCGGTACCCCCCCTCGTGTTGAAGTTTATTCTTTCTCCTCTATTCCTTTCTTTCTTCTTATCCTCTTCTTTTTCTTCTTCTCCCTCGAGAAAGGAAAATAATTAAGGAAAAGGAAGAAAAGAGGAAGAAGGAAGAAGGAAGAAGAAGAAGAAAAAAGAAAAAAAAAGAGGAGAAGAAGAAAGGAATAGAGGAGAAGAAGAAAAAATAGAAAAAAAATTCTATTTTTTCTTCTTCTCTTCTATTCCTTTCTTCTTCTCCTCTCTTTTTCTTCTTTTTTCTTCTTCTTATTTATTTCTCCTCTTCTTTTCCTCTCCTCTTCTTCTTTCTTCCTCTTCTTATTTTCTTCCTTCCTATCCTTCTTTTTCTAAAATTGTAACTTTTGCATATATAAAGCTTTTCTAAAATTGTAACTTTCTATATATGAACAAAAAACTTTCTATGAACAAAAAAACATTTTTAACATATATATTTAGCAAACCGGTCCATGCCACCAACCGGGACCAATGGTGGTGGGCCAGGAGCGAGGCCCATTGGTCCAGACGAACCGGGACCAATGGCCCACGTGGCCCGGCCGGCCCCCGAGGCTCACGAACCGGGTCCAATGCCCCCATTGGTCCCGGTTCTGGATTGAACCGGGACTAATGGGCTGGCCCGGCCTCGTACATTGCCCCCTTTTCTACTAGTGGTATGTCCATTGTTTCATCATTGTTTATAGAAACAAATTCTTTTTATAATCAAATAAAACTTGGTGCAATCAAATGTTCTCGAGGGAAGACTTCTGCTTGAATGTTGTACACATATAAAATTTAATCCATGAAGTTGTTTTAAGATAAAATTCGATCGTAATTCTGAGGCAAACACAAAGATTTATGTTTTTCAGGTAGCGAATATGTCGGGGCTGGATCCTCTCCTGTGGCCACGAGCACCTATGGGGCACGGGGGGCCCCTTCTAGTCCGGCAAGGGGGCGGAGGCCGTGCGTAGAGCAGATCGAGGTCGAGCGCGCGGGGGAGACGGGCGATTTTTACCCAGCTTCGGAGCTCTCCGGAGAGATAAAACTCCTACTGCTGCTTTGCGTTCGTGTTTGATCTTGCTCGAGAGCGAGCGTGTGGTAGTGTTGCGGGTGTCGAATGGACCGAACCTCTTCTACGTGCGCATGGGCCTCCCTTTTATAGTCTGAAGGGGGCGCCAACAGGTGGCAGCGTAGGAAGAGGGGGTAGAAAGGTAAAAACACAGGTTGGTACAACAGTGTCCAACAGTGCCCCTACCTAACTCTGACGGCAGGGGACAAGGGCATTTAATGCCCGTCCGGTCGCCCCAACAGTGTAAAGAAACGACCGTTAGGTGAGCCACCGGTTGCCACGATGGCGTCTCTGTCAGCTCCGCTTGCCACCTCGCTCCGCATGGCTGCGCAATGCCTCGCCACGTGCCCCTGGGATGCCCTTGGGCCGGATGCGCTGGAGTTTGGGTGGCAACCTTGCCGCGGCAAGTGCCTTGCCGCGGCCCTTCTCTTGTCGTGCCGGCAAGCTTGCCGGCCATCGGGCCTTGCCGGGACGCGCGGGGTGCCGCGGCAAGTTTTTTGGAGATGCCTTGGTTTGGCCTTCCCGGCAAGCTCCTCTTGCCGGGGCCTTTGCTTTCTTGGTTAATACTTTGTTCTTGAATAGCAGTAATAAGGAGGGAGGGTCTTGGCGGGCGTCCGGCAAGCCTTGCCGCGGGGCGCTACGACTGTCCGTGCACAAGTTCGGGGTACTAAGGTGCCCCCCTACTTTAGTACACCGACAGGAGTCCCCGGGCCTGGGCCATACACGGTGCCGAGCGTTGTTGGGCCAGGCCCAAAATAGTGCACGGGCACGCGTGGCCTGGGTCCGCACAGAATCGGGCTCCGTGTCCACCGCGTCCTCCCGCAACGGCACGCGTCGATTGCGGCGTCGTGGGAGACGTGGGTGGTGTGTGCGATCTTCAAGGCGTCCGTCCCCGTGATCACGGGGCAGGGCGAGGTCACTTCATCCATCGCCCCAGCTTCGCCTTTTCGCCACGCGGTTCCCATGCGCGTGGGGTCGTGGGCGGCGAAGGTGGGAGACCGAGCCGTCACGGGCGGAGATGGTGGGTCGGCCCCGTTCCTCTGCCCTTACCGTGCTCTGATTGGCTGAGCGGGGCGGCCGAGCCCCCACCTGGCCCTTTAAAAAGGGCGGAAGGGGAGCGCAAAAATCCCGCACTTCCTCTTCTTCCTCTTTCTTCAACTTCTGCTGTTCTTCCTCACACCTGCCATGGAGGGAGGGAACCCCGGTCCTTCATCTGTGGCGGCAAGGGTCGCCACCAGGCAGCGCGCCTCTCCCTATCCTGTGCCTGCGGCGGCGGAGCCGGCCGCGAGGGGAAGAGGGAGGGGGCGAGGCCGTGGACGAGGTTGAGGACGTGGTCGGAGCGCACGGGGGAGAGGCGGCCGGGGTGGTGCGCCACCCCCATCCCCGCCGACGGCTCCTCTCCTTGAGGCGGTCCACACCGGGGACGACCCCTGGGAGTTGTTCGTCAAGCTGCGCCGGGCACCCCGTCGCTGCCTCCGGCTCCCGGCCCCGTTCGCAAGCGCGATGGAACCGGACCCGCCCGAGATGTTGGAGTTGCGCATGAGGGGCTGCGGGATCAGTGGCACTGGAGTTAGTGTCGTATCCCCAGCCCCCGGCGTGATGTACTTCGATCGAGGGTGGAAGACGTTCGCCCGCATCCACAGCTTGACGGCGGGGTTTACCCTCCATTTTAAGTTAATGGAGGGTGACCTTCTCGCCGTCAAGGTCTTCGGGGACTCCGGCACCCGGGCGAGATGCTGCGTGGACAGCTCCTCCGATAGCGAAGGCCCCTCCTCGAGTGAGAGTGACGAGGAGGGGAGCGACAGCGACGACGAGGATGCGCGCCACCGCCGGCCCCATAATCCGGGTCGCTGGCCTTCTGAACTCCCCGGGGCCGTCTCCTTGGGCGGCTGGCGTAGGGAGGTTGCGGAAGAGGAAGAGGGGTGGCGGCAAGGCCGTCAAGTCGGAGTACGAGGGCGAGGAGCCCTCGACAGCGTGCTGACATCCTGCCGCCCCGTCTTCGAGCTCTGCCTCCGGTGCCTCCGTCTCCGCCAAGCTCCTAGCCGGCCCCGGGATGTTCTCTTGGTGTCTTCTCGCACCCGTAGCTCACCTAGGCGCCCCTTTTGCCCTCCCCGGCAAGCTTTTCTTGCTGGGGCCTCCTTGACCTACCTCCTGAAGAGAGAAACAGGAGAGGGATGACGGGCATCTTATCTTTTAATTTGTAAGCCTTCGAGCCTTAGCTGTATTTAAAATCTGTAATCCTCTCTATCATGTTTTTCATCCTCTATGGACTTGTACTAAATTGGGATGTTTTTTAATGAAAAGAGGGGAAAGCTTGCCGGATTGAGTCCTTTACTTGATTTTGTGCCTTGTACGTTCCCGCCCTACGCTTCTAGGGAACTTGCCGGCGCAAACACGCTTGCTGAGTGCGGAACGTCAGCAGCCCGCTGGCGGTGTTGCTTCCGGCAAGAAACCTTGTCGGGCCAGTTGCAACGCGCTTGTATTGTTGAGCGGACTCAGAAACAAATCAAGGGCGCAACTTGGCCGTGACTCGGCTCCTCCGCACACGGGTTTTTATTTACAAGGCACACTCGTTCAAAGACGCGGCCAAGCCTTCCCCAGTCCATAAGAGGATGCATGATGAGGGATGAAAAACTTATCTGATATCGCGGCCCCAGCAACCCTAGCTCGCCGGGGACGAATCTTGGCGTTAGCAGCCCCCGGCAACCCCGGCTCCGCCTAGGCCTAGGTGCCGGTGCGCCTTTCTTTGCCTTTGTCACTGACGCTGCGGCCTCCGTGGATCTTGGTCTGCCGCGAAGGAACTTTGGCACTTGCAGCCCCCAGCGAAGTCTAGCTTGCCGGGGCCCCTGTGCCAGTGCGCCCTTCTGGCTTCTCCTTGTCACTGCCATTATAGTCACGAAAATAACTGAGACAGCACTGTAATAAGTTACTCTTTCGTGGTGTGTCTTTGCAACGTGGTGCCATGCTTCGCCCTTCGTATGTTTACACTCTACGCTTTTTAGGGAACTTGCCGGCGCTAACACACTTGCTGAGTGCGGAACATCAGCAGCCTGCTGGCGGTGTTGTTTCCGGCAAGAAACCTTCTCGGGCCAGTTGCAGCGCACTTGTATTGTTGAGCGGACTCGGAAACAAACCAAGGACGCAACTCAGCCGCGAGTTAGTTCCTCCGCGCACAAGTTCCTCATACGAAGGGCGCCCCATGGCAAGGCTTGCTATGTTACGTCCTCTACTTCATTACACCTCTTGTACATTTTTACCCTATGCTTCTAGGGACCGTGCCGGCGCTAACACACTTGCTGAGTGCGGAACGTCAGCAGCCCGCTGGCGGTGTTGTTTCCGGCAAGAAACCTTCTCGGGCCAGTTGCAGCGCGCTTGTATTGTTGAGCGGACTCGGAAACAAAGCAAGGACGCAACTTAACCACGAGTTGGTTCCTCCGCGCACAGGTTGTTCGTACAAGGGACGAACGTTCGAGGAACATAACATAAAAGCTTTAGAACTAAAGAGTGCTCTGTACTCAAGCTCGGGCGACTTAGCTTTTCCGTCTTCAGCGACCCGCCGAGGACGCACTTCTCCTCGACTTCCTCCCTTGCATGTTTTCACCCTCACGCTTTCAGAGGGCCCGCCGGTGCAAACACGCTTGTTGAGTGCGGGACATCAGCAGCCCGCTGGTGGTGTTGCCTCTGGCAGGAAGAACTCGTCGGGCTAGTTGCGACGCACTTCCATCGTTGAGCGGACTTGAAACGGATCAAAGGCGCAACCTAGCCATGATTCGACCCCTCTATGCACAGGCTCTTCATGCAAGGTACGGATTTCCAGGGAATACAACCCAAAAGGCTCGAAACTGTCCGCTTTCTTCGCCTTACTGGCCGGTGGAGCTCGATGGCACTCCTTCGACGGCAGCATGGCACTCCGGAGAGGCGTGCTTGCCGGAGCAGGCACCAGAGCTGTCTTTGTCGGGCTTAGTCTTTGGTAGCTCTGCCTTTGCCTTCTTGCACTTGCCAGTGGAGCTCGATGGTGCGTCCTCGACGGCAGCGCAGCACTCCGGGGAGGTGCGCTTGCCGGAGTGGGCATTAGAGCTATTCTTGCCGGACTTGGCTTTCTTCTTCCCCCGGGGAGCTTCAGCGGCAAGTGGCTCGCGCTCTGCTGCGGCTGCTGCTTCCCGGTAGATCTTGTCGGTGCAGATGAGTGCATCCCTCTTGTCACCATGGACAGAAATGACACTCATCGGACCGGGCATCTTGAGCATATTGTATGCATAGTGAGAGGCCGCCATGAACTTGGCGAGCGCTGGTCGGCCGAGTATCCCATTGTAGGGAAATGGGATATCAGCCACGTCGAACGTGACCCTCTCGGTCCTGAAATTCAGCTCGCTGCCAAACGTTACTGGCAACGTGATCTTCCCCTTGGGCTTGCTCCTTCCCGGATTTATCCCTTGAAAGGTACCAGTCTCTTCGAGCTCGCTATCGGGGATCTGGAGCTTCTTGAGCACTGCGGAAGAAATCAGGTTCAGGCCGGCCCCGCCGTCAACCAACATCTTCGTGACCTTGAGGTTGCGGTTTGTTGGTGAGACCAACATCGGCAAGCACCCGACCGCAGTGATGCGATCAGGGTGGTCTTCAACGTCGAAGATGATAGGCGTGCTGGACCACTTCAGAGGCTTGCGCGCCTCGACGGACGGCTCCGCAGCATTCACCTCTCGCACCCACTGTTTGAGTTGGCGGTGCGAGGTGTGCAGAGAGGCGCCGCTGTCTATGCACAACACCTCTGTCGCCTTCTGAAACTCTTGGTCATCAGTCTCATCTTCCTCCATCTCATCGTCCTCATCCTCATCCTCGTCCTTGTCGCGGCCGCGGGGAGGCCTATCTCCTTGCCGCGGTTTGGCCTTGCCGCGGTGCCCTCCCCAGGCGGGCGGCTTCTTGCCGGATCCTCCGCCACCACCCTGGGCTCTCTCCTTGTCGCGGCGCTCGTACTCAGCTTTCTATAGCTCCGCCATCTGCTCGACTTTCTTGCAGGTTTGGAGATCATGTCCCTTGGTGCGGTGGATCTTGCAATACCGCTTGCCGGAGCCATCCTGCTTGTCGGCGGCTACCACAGCCTCGCCGAAGTCGTCGGCTTTGGCCTTGTCGGAGCCGCCCCCGTTGCCGGAATGCTCAACAGCTAGCACATCCTTAACCTTTCTTTTCATGTTGTTCCGCCTCCGGTTCTTCCTTGCCGGGGCGGTATCCTCACTGTCAGATCCTTCTGCTCCTGCAACCTCTCCGGGGATTTTCCTCCCCTCCTCAGCCCGTGCGCACTTGTCGGCCAGAGCGTAGAGCTCGCTGACATCCCTGATCTTGCACATCACCATCTCCTCCCTCATCCTGCAGTTACGCACATTCTGATGAAACACGCTGATAACCGCGGCAGGGTGGACATCTGGGATGTTGCGCTGCACCTGGCTGAATCTCTGTATGTACTTACGCAGAGGCTCTCCCTCTTTCTGGACGAGCAAGTGAAGGTCACTCTCCTGGCCATGAGGCTTGTGGCCACCTGTGAAGGCGCCGACAAACTGATGACACAGGTCCGCCCATGAAGAGATGGAGCCGTCCGGCAAGTGCATGAGCCAAGATCTGACGTTGGGCTTGAGCACCAGCGGGAAGTAGTTGGCGAGGATCTTCTCGTCGCGCCCTCCGGCAGCCTGCACCGCGATGGTGTAAATGCTGAGGAACTCCGACGGGTGTATCCTGCCATCGTACTTCTCGGGCACGTCTGGCTTGAAGTTCTTGGTTTTGGGCCACTGGACTTGCCGCAGCTTGCAGGTGAACGCAGGGCAACCTGCTGCGTACGGCAAGTCGCCTGGCTCCCCTGGTGCATGCATATCGACAGTGGGCCCAGCACGCTGGTCAGATTGACGTCGCGCTTCTCTTCTACGCTCGATGCGAGTGCGAGCGTCTTCGTGCTGCCGTTCCTGGAGAACATGGCATTGATCACGGCGAGTTCGCGGGTCCAACGACGCGGTGGAGTCGCCGTCGGGGTTGGCCCGACGAGCCGGCGATCTTGGCCTTCGGGGCTGGGAGTGCACGGAGGTGGCACCCCCATCGGTCTTGTCGGCGTCGGCTTGCGCCTGGGCGCCTTGCCGGGGCTTCGATGCGCTCGGTTGCCGGGGCTTGTCGCCGTTGGCGAAGCCGATGAGGCTGTATATGGTCATCCTCCAGTCGTCGATCTTGTGCGGCGCCGGAGGGTAGTCTAGAAGCAGCTGGGCTCGGGCTAGTGCTTCCTCTGCTGTCTTGGGTGGCGGTGGCGACGAGCGGCGCGAGGAGCGGGATGTGCTCGGACTCCCAACGGGATTGGGAGGCGCGACACCCCGTCCGGGCGACCGTACCTCACTCGCGCTAGCATGCTGGCGCGCATGCTGACCTCGAGCGTCCCGCGACCCACTAGCTTGACCCTACTCCAACGCGAGCACGGTGCTAGGAGCACCGGGGCGTTGTTGACCTTGCACTTCCTGGGAAGGGTGCGGTGTCTGCACGGTCGCCGACGCTTGCGGGGCCTTGTTTTTGGATCTGGTGACGACGTGAGTCCCACCGTCGGTGCCCGCTCCTCCGCTGGCGTCTGCTCCACCGCCCGCTTGCTCCGGCGGCGGTGGTGGAATCGATGTAGACGGAGCGGCCACCTCCGAAGGCTTCTTCTTCGGTGGCATGTTGATGAAGATGTCGACGCAAGGCGCGCGGAGACCGGATCAGATGCTCACGAGCTCGACGCGCCCCCTACCTGGCGCGCCAAAGATGTCGGGGCTGGATCCTCTCCTGTGGCCACGAGCACCTATGGGGCACGGGGGGCCCCTTCTAGTCCGGCAAGGGGGCGGAGGCCGTGCGCAGAGCAGATCGAGGTCGAGCGCGCGGGGGAGACGGGCGATTTTTACCCAGCTTCGGAGCTCTCCGGAGAGATAAAACTCCTACTATTGCTTTGCGTTCGTGTTTGATCTTGCTCGAGAGCGAGCGTGTGGTACTGTTGCGGGTGGCGAATGGACCGAACCTCTTCTACGTGCGCATGGGCCTCCCTTTTATAGTCTGAAGGGGGCGCCAACAGGTGGCAGCGTAGGAAGAGGGGGTAGAAAGGTAAAAACGCAGGTTGGTACAACAGTGTCCAACAGTGCCCCTACCTAACTCTGGCGGCAGGGGACAAGGGCATTTAATGCCCGTCCGGTCGCCCCAACAGTGTAAAGAAACGACCGTTAGGTGAGCCACCGGTTGCCACGATGGCGTCTCTGTCAGCTCCGCTTGCCACCTCGCTCCGCATGGCTGCGCAACGCCTCGCCACGCGCCCCTGGGATGCCCTTGGGATGACACGTCGCCGGATGCGCTGGAGTTTGGGTGGCAACCTTGCCGTGGCAAGTGCCTTGCCGCGGCCCTTCTCTTGTCGTGCCGGCAAGCTTGCCGGCCATCGGGCCTTGCCAGGACCCGCGGGGTGCCGCGGCAAGTTTTCTGGAGATGCCTTGGTTTGGCCTTCCCGGCAAGCTCCTCTTGCCGGGGCCTTTGCTTTCTTGGTTAATACTTTGTTCTTGAATGGCAGTAATAAGGAGGGAGGGTCTTGGCGGGCGTCCGGCAAGCCTTGCCGCGGGGCGCTACGACTGTCCGTGCACAAGTTCGGGGTACTAAGGTGCCCCCCTACTTTAGTACACCGACAGAATAGAAATGAGCATATATGCTACAACAGGGAACTTGATTATATACCTATTGAAAACTTATATGTAACAAATACACAATACACGCAACAAGAAGTGCTAGCCCGTGCAGAGACGCATGGGTTAATGACTAGTTAAACTAACCTAAAATGTACTAAATCTAACTTTTGCATATATGAACATATATACACAAAGAACATACAAACATATATAAATTTTTATAAAAAAGCAAAAACATCATATTCTATAAAAAAATCATATACATATAATCTGAAAAAAAAACATCATATTCTATAAAAAATCATCAAACATATGAAAAAAAACAATTATCACATATATTAAAAAACAGGGGAGGGCGCCGCCGGACCAAGGTGAGGAGGGGCAGGGGCGCGGGGTCGGGGCAGGGCGGCGAGCGGCGACGGCGACGGCGTCGGG
>NC_041389.1:69915952-69977841 GCF_002162155.2 Triticum dicoccoides
CTTATATACCCAAGGCATTGGTACCGGTTCGTGGCACCAACCGGGACCAATGCCTCCCTTTAGTCCCGGTTAGAGCCACCAACCGGGACCAAAGGCCTCTTTTCAGCAGCCCAAAGGGCGGGAAGCGGCGGCCTTTGGTCCCGGTTGGTGGCACCAACAGGGACTAAAGGGTGGGCATTGGTACCGGTTGGTGCCACGAACCGGTACCAATGCCCCCCCTTTAGTCCCGGTTGGTGCCACCAACCGGGACTAAAGGCCCCTGTGCTGCCCGCGTCGCGGCCAAAGTTTAGTCCCACCTCGCTAGTTGAGAGGGGCGCGCAGTGGTTTATAAGCCCCACTGCCGCACCCCTCTCGAGCTCCTCTCCACTTCAGGCTTACGGGCCTACTTGCTACTGCTTTGCCTAATGGGCCTTCTGGGCCTACTGCGGGCCTGAATCCTGGCCCATAGTAGGGTTTCAAGTCGTATTCAGGCCGTGGGGGCTCAGTAGGGGGCATTTTTTTGTTTTTTTGTTTTCTTTACTTATTGTTGCTATTTTTATTTTTTTTCCAGTTTTTTTGTTTTGTTTTCTGCATTATTTATTTTCTTTTGTTTTTTGCTTTACTTTTTTAATTCTTTTTGCTTTTAGTTTTAGGGAAAAAATAAACTTTCTGTTAGTGCCATTACTTTTCAAATTTGAAAACACTTTTTTTGTTTTTTTGTTTTCTTTCTTGCTTTATTTATTTTATTTTGTTTCTACTTACAACAAAATACTTATTGTTGTTTTTTTGTTTTGTTTTCTGCATTTTTTTTTGTTGTTTGCTTTATTTTTTTTAATTCTTTTTCTTTTAGTTTTAGGAAAATTATAAACTTTCTGTTAGTACCATTACTTTTCAAATTTGAAAACACTTGTTTTGTTTTTTTGTTTTCTTTCTTGCTTTATTTATTTTATTTTGTTTCTACTTACAACAAAATACTTATTGTTGCTATTTTTAATTATTACGAGGGCCGAACCATAAGACATTAAAGCATTTCAAATGAACTCTGAAAAAGTTGAAAGTTGGCATGGTATCATAAATTGACCCACATAGCATGTGCATGTACAAAACGGATAATGGTATCATACTCGTCAGTTACAAAGTTGGCATGGTATCATCATAATAGTTGCGGGAGAAAGTCTTCACTTTTTCTTCGCTTGTGTCATTTGCTTATTGCGCCGTAACCATGGATAATCTTCATCATTTATCAGGATGCTGGGGTCAGCCTTGACTTTAAAGGGAGGAATTTCATGAAACTTTTCATAATCTTCAGACATGCCTGTCTTGTCCTCCACTCCCACGATGTCCCTTTTTCCTGAAAGAACTATGTGGCGCTTTGGCTCATCGTATGATGTATTCGCTTCCTTATCTTTTCTCTTTCTCGATCTGATAGACATGTCCTTTACATAGATAACATGTGCCACATCATTGGCTAGGAAGAACGGTTCGTCATTGTACCCAAGATTTTTCAGATCCACTGTTGTCATTCCGTACTGTGGGTCTACCTGTACCCTGCCTCCTGACAGATTGACCCATTTGCACTTAAACAAAGGGACCTTAAAATCATGTCCGTAGTCAAGTTCCCATATGTCCACTATGTAACCATAATATGTGTCCTTTACCCTCTCGGTTGTTGCATTAAAGCGGACACCGCTGTTTTGGTTGGTGCTCTTTTGATCTTGGTCAATCGTGTAAAATGTATTCCCATTTATCTCGTCTCCTTTCCAAATCAATACAGTCAAAGATGGTCCCCTGGACAACAAGTACAACTCATCACAAACAGTGTTGTCACCTCTGATACGTGCTTCCAACCAACTGCTGAAAGTCCTGATGTGTTCACATGTAATCTAGTCGTCGCACTGCTCCGGGTGTTTGGAGCGCAGACTGTTCTTGTGTTCATCGACATACGGGGTCACCAAGGTAGAGTTCTGTAGAACTGTGTAGTGTGCTTGAGATCAAGAATATCCGTCCCTGCATATTATTGAGTCCCTTCCAAGCGTTCCTTTTCCAGTCAGTCTCCCCTCATACCGTGATTTAGGGAGACCTATCTTCTTAAGGCCAGGAATGAAGTCAACACAAAACCCGATGACATCCTCTGTTTGATGGCCCATGGAGATGCTTCCTTTTGGCCTAGCACGGTTACGGACATATTTCTTTAGGACTCCCATGAACCTCTCAAAGGGGTACATATTGTGTAGAAATACGGGGCCCAGAATGACAATCTCGTCAACTAGATGAACTAGGCGTGCGTCATGATATTGAAGAAGGATGGTGGGAACACCAGCTCGAAACTGACAAGACATTGCACCACATCACTCCTTAGCCTTGGTATGATTTCTGGATCGATCACCTTCTGAGAGATTGCATTGAGGAATGCACATAGCTTCACAATGGCTAATCGGACGTTTTCCGGTAGAAGCCACCTCAATGCAACCAGAAGCAGTTGCGTCATAATCACGTGGCAGTCATGAGACTTTAGGTTCTGAAACTTTTTCTCTGCCATATTTATTATTCCTTTTATATTCAACGAGAAGCCAGTCGGGACCTTCATACTAAGCAGGCATTCAAAGAAGATTTCCTTCTCTTCTTTGGTAAGAGCATAGCTGGCAGGACCTTCATACTGCTTTGGAGGCATGCCGTCTTTTTCGTGCAAACGTTGCAGGTCCTCCCGTGCCTCAGCTGTATCTTTTGTCTTCCCATACACACCCAAGAAGCCTAGCAGGTTCGTGCAAAGGTTCTTCGTTACGTGCATCACGTGATCGAAGAGCGGACCTCTAGGTCTTTCCAGTAGGGTAGGTCCCAAAATATAGATTTCTTCTTCCACATGGGTGCGTGTCCCCCAGCGTCACTCGGAACAGCTAGTTCGCCGGGACCCTTTCCAAAGATTACGTGTAAATCATTTACCATAGCAAGTATGTGATCACCGGTACGCATGGCGGGCTTCTTCCGGTGATCTGCCTCGCCTTTGAAATGCTTGCCTTTCTTTCGACATTGATGGTTGGTCGGAAGAAATCGACGATGGCCCAGGTACACATTCTTCTTGCAGCTTGCCAGGTGTATACTATCGGTGTCAAGTAAACAGTGTGTGCATGCGTGGTATCCCTTGTTTGTCTGTCCTGAAAGGTTACTGAGAGCGGGCCAATTATTGATGGTCACGAACAACAACGCCTTTAGGTTAAATTCCTCCTGTTTGTGCTCATCCCATGTACGTACACCTTTTCCATTCCACAGCCGTAAAAGTTCTTCAACTAATGGCCTTAGGTACACATCAATGTCGTTGCCGGGTTGCTTAGGGCCTTGGATGAGAATTGGCATCATAATGAACTTCCGCTTCATGCACATCCAAGGAGGAAGGTTATACATACATAGAGTCACGGGCCAGGTGTTGTGATTGCTGCTCTGCTCCCCGAAAGGATTAATGCCATCCGCGCTTAAAGCAAACCATACGTTCCTTGGCTCACTTGCAAACTCATCCCAGTACTTTCTCTCGATTTTTCTCCACTGCGACCCGTCAACGGGTGCTCTCAACTTCCCGTCTTTCTTACGGTCCTCACTGTGCCATCGCATCAACTTGGCATGCTCTCCGTTTCTAAACATACGTTTCAACAGTGGTATTATAGGAGCATACCACATCACCTTCGCAGGAACCCTCTTCCTATGGGGCTCGCCGTCAACATCACCAGGGTCATCTCGTCTGATCTTATACCGTAATGCACCGCATACCGAGCATGCGTTCATATCCTTGTATGCACCGCAGTAGAGGATGCAGTCATTAGGGCATGCATGTATCTTCTGCACCTCCAATCCTAGAGGGCATACGACCTTCTTTGCTACGTATGTACTGTCGGGCAATTTGTTATCCTTTGGAAGCTTCTTCTTCAATATTTTCAGTAGCTTCTCAAATCCTTTGTCAGGCATAGCATTCTCTGCCTTCCACTGCAGCAATTCCAGTACGGTACCGAGCTTTGTGTTGCCATCTTCGCAATTGGGGTACAACCTTTTTTGTGGTCCTCTAACATGCGATCGAACTTCAGCTTCTCCTTTTGACTTTCACATTGCGTCCTTGCATCGACAATGACCCAGCGGAGATCATCATCATCGGGCACATTGTCTGGTTCCTCTTGATCTTCAGCAGCTTCGCCCGTTGCAGCATCATCGTGCACATCGTCTAGTTCCTCTTGATCTTCAGTAGCATCACCGTATTCAGGGGGCACATAGTTGTCATTGTACTCTTCTTCTTCCCCGTCTTCCATCATAACCCCTATTTCTCCATGCCTCGTCCAAACATTATAGTGTGGCATGAAACCCTTGTAAAGCAGGTGGGTGTGGAGGATTTTCCGGTCAGAGTAAGACTTCGTATTCCTACTTATAGGGCATGGACAACACATAAAACCATTCTGCTTGTTTGCCTCAGCCACTTCGAGAAAATCATGCACGCCCTTAATGTACTCGGAGGTGTGTCTTGAACCGTACATCCATTGCCGGTTCATCTGCGTGCATTATATATAATTAAGTGTGTCAAAAATCATTACAGAACATCATGAATAGATAATTAAGTGACCAAATTAATAGAAGTTCATCATCACATTAAAACCAAAGTACATACATAGTTCTCATCTAACAACTTAAAGCTCTGCAGAGCATCTAAATTAATTAAACCATACACTGAAACTATGTAAAACATTTCAATGTGAAAACAAATGCGATCATAATCGCAACCAATGTAACAACTGATCCAACGGCATAATGATACCAAGCCTCGGTATGAATGGCATATTTTCTAATCTTTCTAATCTTCAAGCGCATTGCATCCATCTTGATCTTGTTATCATCGACGACATCCGCAACATGCAACTCCAATATCATCTTCTCCTCCTCAATTTTTCTAATTTTTTCCTTCAACAAATTGTTTTCTTCTTCAACTAAATTTAACCTCTCGACAATAGGGTCGGTTGGAATTTCCTGTTCAACAACCTCCTAGATAAATAAAATCTATGTCACGTTGGTCGGCATAATTGTCATAAACAATAAATGAACCAATAGTTATGAAAAGATAATATATACCACATCCGAATCATAGACAGGACGAGGGCCGACGGGGGCGGATACCAAAACCATCGCACTATATAAGATGCAATAATAAAAGTAAGAAAATAATACAAGTATCTATCTAAACATACAAGTAAGAATATTTTTCCTTTCAGAAAGAAGATAAGAACAAGAGGCTCACCACGGTGGTGCCGGCGATGAGATCGGCGCGGGTGATCGATGACGGTGAAGACGGGGACGGGGCGTGACGGACCGCTAAACCTAGACAAATATTGAGGAAAATGGAGCTTGGCGGTCGAGCTTGGAGAGGAGAAACCTTAAGTAGTGTGGCTCGGGCATTCCATCGAACACCTTGTGTGCATAGGAGGTGAGCTAGAGCACCACCAAGCCCTCTCCCCCTCGGCCAGAAAAAATAGAGCAGTGTGCTCTGCTCTTGCGCGAGGGGGTATATATAGGCACCACCATTGGTCCCGGTTGGTGGCATGAACCGGAACCAATGGTGGTGGGCCAGGAGCGAGGCCCATTGGTCCCGGTTCATCCCTCCAACCGGGACCAATAGGTCCAGACGAACCGGGACCAATGGCCCACGTGGCCCGGCCGGCCCCCGGGGCTCACGAACCGGGTCCAATGCCCCCATTGGTCCCGGTTCTGGATTGAACCGGGACTAATGGGCTGGCCCGGCCTGGACCATTGCCCCCTTTTCTACTAGTGTAAACTCCCTTACCTTTGACAGGCCTGGCAAAAGATGTCCGGGCAGGTTAACTGTCCGGCTCCCTTGCCAGAAGACCCAGCGGACGCCCGATTAAAGGGGCTGCTGGTTCCGGCACCTCACGTGGTGCCAGAGAAGAAGGCCAAGAAGAAGGCCACGGGAACTCGAAGGAGTTCCCGGCGCCAGGTGTTGTCGGACTCATCGTCCGATGACTCCGGGGTGGACTCCTCCGCGAAGATGAGGAGGAGGAAAAAGAGGCCTCTCCCCCAGTGAGGGAGAGAAGAAAAGGAAAGCCGCCCCAACTGGGGAGGCCGGAGGGTCCAAGAAGGGAAGGACCCTTCCTCCGGATGACTCCACCAACGCCGACCACGGCGAAGAGGAGTGGCCACCGAGGGTTATGCCCCTAGCGAAATCGTAAGTGTCCGGATACCAGAATAACTCATGGCGTTTCATTTGTCGCACAGTATCTCCTAACGCCGAATATAACCCTGCAGCCCGCCCAAGGACGAGCTCGACGCTTCAATGAGCGGCTCCCTGGATTCGTCGGACGTGAATAGCACCTCACTTCCGGCTGCCTCCTCTCCTCGCGCTGCGGATGACGCCGAGGCGGGGTCCAAAAAGGGGCCCAACCAGGAGGAGGTGGTCCAGGAGGCGCCGCAAGGCAACCTCCCAGACTCCAAGCGCAAGGGGGATAAAACCCCAAAGGGCTCTAAGTCCGGCCCTGGGCCGGACTCCGCACCGGAACCTTCAGTGGTTCCGGAGTCCGGCAGGCGGCCCCTTCATAAGAAGGACGATACTGCGACAACGGTGACCTCCGTCCAACCAGAGGCACCGGATAAGTTGCTGGAGGCGCTTAACGGCGCCTCCATCGATGAGGAGCACCGCACTGTTATGAGTGTGGTGATCCAGAAAATTCAGTCCGCCAAGAGCGGGCTGACTAAAGCCTGTGCCAGCCTTCTAACAGGCTTTGAGGTATGTATTTAAGATATGTAAAAATATTACCGCATAGACAGTAGCCCCTGATGCTCAGTTTGGTGTTCGGAAAGAAAAGCCGAACTGAGGATCTAAAAAGATGTACGCAGGAGTCTAACATAAGTATGTCAATATGGGGAATGCAGGCTGCGCTGCTGACCTCTGCCTCACTGACTGCGAAGGTCAATGCATTGAAGCAGAGCCTCGAGCGGTCCAAGAACGAGCTCGGCCTTGCCAAAAAGCAGCTCGAGGACAAGGAAGGTAAGCAATACCTTATGGAAGTATATAAAAGATGTGGTTGCAAAAAATGACAGGAATAACGTGAGTATTGCAGGGGCCACGAACGAGGTGGCGACCCTGAAGGAAGCGGTGTCCAAGGCCGAAAGCAATGCGGCCGCGGAGCGCACCGAGCGAGAGAAACAGGAGGCGCGGGTGGCGGAGGTGCGGCAAGAGCTACAGGCTCTCGTGGAAAAACACGAGAGTTTGGAGCGTGACTCAAAGACTCGAGAGTCCGAGCTCGCCTTGGCCCTTGAGAGCGCCAAAGCCGCTAAGGCCGAAGCCCAAAAAGCCCTCCAGGAAATTGAGGCATTGAAGAAGATAGCGGTGGGTAAGGCATTCTTTATGCAAAGCAAGCACATGAAAGTATCTGTTACTTACCCGAATCCGGAGCTCTCCAGGAGCATTCGCAGATCTGCCCCGCAGTGTGTCCGATGCTGCGGCATTCTACCGAGCCGAGGAGGGGAGCTCGACAGAGAAGGTGTTCTGGTCTCAGTATGCTAAGGCCGGACATCCGGTGCCCTTGAGCGACCAGCTGAAGCAGTTGGTCGAGCTCCATAAGGTGGCCGAACAGGCCATGAAGGGCCTCATAGTTCGGCTGTGGCCTAAGGAAGCCATGCCTGGGAGCTACTTCGGGCTGGTGAGGCGGCTGGTGGACGCATGTCCATGGATTGAAGTCGTCAAGCGCTCCGTCTGCATCGAAGGTGCCCGTAGGGCCCTTGCCCGTGCTAAAGTGCACTGGGGCAAGATGGACGCTGAGAAGCTCGTGACGGACAGACCGCCGCCGGGCAGGGAGTATCCCAAGCCCGAGATGTATTATGAGGGCGTCCTAAAGGGTGCTCGCCTTATAGCGGGTGAATGCTCCAAAGATGTAATTTTTGAGTAAACTCGCATTTGTTATCCTGTATGCTGAAAACTTGTTCATATGCGCTAAGCAACGCTTGTGAATTTAAAATATTACCTTCTGAGCGGCTGTTTATTAAATTTGAGAGATGGCGAGTCATCGGCTTCTGCCCCCATGCCACGAGTGCTGGGGTGTTCTGGGTAAACTTGAGCGCTCTTTTTTCTCATTCTTGGGTCCTTCGAGGGAGGCGCTCAACGCAACAAACAAGGCAACTAGACTATAATGCTTGAACACTCTCACTTAGCCATAGAATTCTATAATTTTAATTTTTGGCGAAGCCCCTAGTATTCAGAAGACCGAGTTCGGGGCGCTATCCACGCCTGGGCCGGACAAAGCCGACTCCTCGCTCTAAGCGGCATAAGTCTTTAGGGACTCAAAAACCTCTCGAACAGCGACCAGATCTCGCCCTATCATGACGGTCAGTTTTAGCTTTCTCCACTGAGGTGCTTAACCCAGCTCAACCAGGGCAAAATCGCAGTGGTTCTCCCAGCGCTACCTTAGCCGATATAACGGAACGTAAGGTACCAAAACATGGGAGCCGGGCAAACCCAACTATTGACCCAAGACATGATTCAGAGCCGATGCATATAATGCTATAAGTTCGGGGTGCCGCACTTGTGAAAGTGTTCGGACATATCACACCATATTTTGGGGTACTTAAGCCCCTGGTTTATTTGGCCGTACCAAAGTGTATGGGTGCAACATGTCATAAGTGAACATATATAAAAATAGGAATGCAATAATAGGTCGAAACTATGTATGGTTTATTCAAAAAGGCTGCGGTAAAAGCAGAACGATATAAATAGTGCGATAAGCAATGGACGGGACTATTTGACATGTCCCCCTCCAGGGGCGAGCTGCGGGATGATATGTGAAACAAGTATACTGCTCGTTATAGAGACCACCTGGACACTCGACGTAGCTTTCTGCTTCCCTAGCTGTTGCATCGTGTGTTTCGGCGATTCTACTGCCGGACAGGGCTTCTTGAGAATGGAGTCCTGAAAGTAAGAAAAAAAAGGAATGACACAATCGGGAGCCCCTGGTGCGGTTGAGCCGCATTCTGGGCCTGCCGTGGTCGTGCCCCTCCCCCTATGCCCATGGTATTTCCAGAGCGTAATTATGTACATGTAGTACTGGTTTCACAATTTCGCGAGGGCCGGGGTTGGGGCCGCATTGCTACGCGTGCTCGGAACGTGCCAGGCGGTCTTGTTGTAGGTTACTCCAGGCACGCTTGACGGTGTCTGGACGTTTGATAGCCGGACTCGAGAATTGCCTTGAGAGGCTGCTTTGTACTTCCGCCGCGAGGGCCGCCGTATGCTCCTCCGTTCGGAGAGAGCGTTCGGTGTTTTCGTTGATCGTAATGACTCCTCGAGGGCCTGGCATCTTGAGCTTGAGGTATGCACAGTGCGGCACCGCATTGAACTTTGCAAATGCGGTTCGTCCGAGCAGTGCGTGATAGCCGCTGCAGAACGGGACTATGTCGAAGATTAACTCCTTGCTTCGGAAGTTATCCGGGGATCCGAAGACCACTTCAAGTGTAACTGAGCCTGTACAGTTGGCCTCTACACCTGGTATGAGGCCTTTAAAGGTCGTCTTCGTGGGTTTAATCCTTGAGGGGTCTATGCCCATTTTGCACACTGTATCCTGATAAAGCAGGTTCAGGCTGCTGCCGCCGTCCATCAGGACTCTAGTGAGGTGAAATCCGTCAATGATTAGGTCTAGAACCAATGCGGCGAATCCGCCATGGCGGATGCTAGTGGGGTGGTCCCTTCGATCAAAAGTGATCGGGCAGAAGGACCACGGATTGAACTTTGGGGCGACTGGCTCCATCCATATACGTCCCTTAGTGCACGCTTCCGCTCCCTTTTGGGTATGTGGGTTGCGTATATCATGTTCACTGTCTGCACTTGTAGGGGGAAGCCCTTCTGTCCTCTATTATTCGGCGGCCGGGGCTCCTCCTCGTCGTCTCCATGCAGCCCCTTGTCATTGTTTTTGGCATTTAACTTGCCTGCCTGCTTGAACACCCAACAATCCCTGTTGGTGTGGTTGGCTGGTTTTTCGGGGGGTGCCGTGTATCTGGCACGAGCGATCGAGTATTCGGTCCAAATTGGACGGGCCTGTAGTATTTCTTTTGAATGGCTTTTTCCGCTGACCGGGTTTCGGGCCTCTTAATCCGGCATTAACTGTCGTATCTTCAGCATTATCGCCATTAGTGTGGCGCTTGTGTTTGTTGCGACGCGACCTGCCGTTGCTGTCCTTGGTATCCGAATTACCAGGGCTCTTGGTCATGTTGTTACTGCGAGCTAGCCAGCTGTCCTCTCCCGTGCAAAAGCGGGTCATGAGTGTTGTGAGGGCTGCCATGGATTTCGGCTTTTCCTGTCCTAGGTGCCGGGCAAGCCACTCGTCACGGATGTTATGTTTGAAGGCTGCAAGGGCCTCTGCATCCGGACAGTCGACGATTTGATTTTTCTTGGTTAGGAACCGTGTCCAGAATTGTCTGCCCGATTCCTCTGGCTGCTGAATTATGTGGCTTAGGTCATCGGCATCTGGTGGTCGCACATAAGTGCACTGGAAATTGTCGAGGAATGTGGCTTCCAGGTCTTCCCAACAACCAATTGACTCTGCTGGCAAGCTGTTAAGCCAATGCTGAGCTGGTCCTTTAAGCTTGAGTGGGAGGTATTTGATGGCATGTAGATCATCACCACGGGCCATGTGGATATGAAGGAGGTAATCCTCGGTCCATACCGCAGGATCTGTTGTGCCATCGTGTGATTCAATGTTTACGGGTTTGAAACCCTCGGGGATTTGATGATCTATCACTTCGTCTGTGAAGCATAGTGGGTATGCGGCGCCCCTGTACTGGGCTATATCACGACGTAGCTCAAATGAGCTTTGTCTGCTGTGTTCGGCTCGGCCGGATTTGCTATATCCGGCATGACGGTTATCGTCGCGTGTAGTGAGGCGCCCACGCGATCCGTAGATCAATCTTGTTTGCCTTGCCTTGTCCTCCAATATATCTCGCAAGTCTGACGCATTTCCCTGTGCCTTCGTACTTTTTGAGCGGCGCCGGGGTGTGGCTTGAGTGGAGGGCCGAGAGGCCTCTCTGTCGCGGCCACGAGGTGGCCAGTCGGCCGTATCATGCGCTGGTGATGTAGGTTTAGGTGCTTCCTCCGCAAATCGGGGTAGCTGCCTGCGTTTTGGGTATCTCTTGGAGGGGCGTTCTAGTTCATACTCTTCGGCCGCAAGGACTTCAGTCCATCTGTCAGCTAGCAAGTCTTGGTCAGCTCTAAGTTGTTGCTGCTTTTTCTTTAGGCTGCTTGCCGTGGCCATAAGCCTGCGTTTGAAATGCTCCTGTTCCACGGGATCCTCAGGCACGACAAATTCATCGTCATCGAGGCTTGCCTCATCTTCGGAGGGAGGCATCTAATTATCGTCCTCTACCTCTCTGTCTTCCGCTCTCTCATGAGGGTTGGCTTCTCGGTCCTCCTGCGCTGAATCCTGCTGGAGGGGGTTGTCTTCGGCACTGTCTCGGGTGTTATTATCTCCCGTGCCGGAATCACCATTTTTGCTATGGTGGGGTTTAGAGCGGCGCCGCTGACGCCGGCGCTTAGGCTGTTTCTTGGAGGGGTCATCCTCCGTTGTTCCATCGCCATTCCCATCTTTTGGGGTGTCCACCATGTATATGTCGTATGACGAGGTGGCCTTCCAGAGACTTTAGTGAATTCAGGATGTCGCCAAAGGGTGAGTGCCGAAAGATGTCCGCAGCGGTGAACTCCATGATTGGCGCCCAATCGGATTCGATTGGCAGGGGCGCGGAAGGTTCGGAGTCCGAAGAGGAGTCCGGCGCCTTGGAGTCACGAGCTTCGCAAAGGACAGGGTTGGTGTACAGCTCAATCTCCATAGAGATCGCAGCCCCCGAGGCGGTGTCCAGCCACCCGTCCTCGATCGGCGCAGTCGACTCCGAGCTAAGGGTCGGAGCGGACACTGGTGCGGCCCCCAGGGCACTGTTCGGCGGCAGAGCTAGATCATGCCCATCATGACAGTGCAGCACGCTCGGCTGTGGCTCGAACCCGTCGAAGATCAAGTCTCCAGGGACGTCAGCCGTATAGTTCAAACTTCCAAATCTGACCTGATGGCCAGGGGCGTAGCTTTCAATCTGCTCCAGATGGCCAAGCGAATTGGCCCGCAGTGCAAAGCCGCCGAATACGAAGATCTGTCCGGGGAGAAAAGTCTCACCCTGGACCGCATTGTTGTTGATGATCGGAGGAGCCATCGGGCGTAAAGATGACAACACAGAGGAACTCTCAATGAAAGCACCAATGTCGGTGTTAAAACCGGCGGATCTCGGGTAGGGGGTCCCGAACTGTGCGTCTAGGCGGATGGTAACAGGAGACAAGGGGCACGATGTTTTTACCCAGGTTCGGGCCCTCTCGATGGAGGTAAAACCCTACTCCTGCTTGATTAATATTGATGATATGGGTAGTACAATAGTAGATCTACCACGAGATCAGAGAGGCTAAACCCTAGAAGCTAGCCTATGGTATGATTGTTGTTCGTCCTACAGACTAAAACCCTCCGGTTTATATAGGCACCGAAGAGGGTTAGGGTTACACAGAGTCGGTTACAATGGTAGGAGATCTACATATCCGTATCGCCAAGCTTGCCTTCCACGCCAAAGAAAGTCCCATCCGGACACGGGACGAAGTCTTCAATCTTGTATCTTCATAGTCCAGGAGTCCGGCCAAAGGCTATAGTCCGGCCATCCGGACACCCCCTAATCCAGGACTCCCTCACTTGGCGACTCACTGGTGTGACGAACTCACGAGCCCGACGACTCACCCAATGGCTCCGATGGCAGGTCATATAGAGGACTAGGCCCAAGGCCCAGAAGGCCGGTGATACATCTTCGTCATATCTATAATTTTTTATTGTTCCATGCCAATATTCTTCAACTTTCATATACTTTTGGCAACTTTTTATACTATTTTGGGACTAACATATTGATCCAGTGCCCAGTGCCAGTTCATGTTTGTTGCATGTTTTATGTTTCATAGAAAACCCATATTAAACGGAGTCCAAACGGGATAAAAACGGACGGAGAATTATTTTGGAATATTTGTGATTTTTGGGAAGTAAAATCAACGCGAGACGGTGCCCGAGGTGGCCACGAGACAGGGGCCCACGCCTACTCCAGGTGGGCACGCCCCCACCCTCCTGGGCCCCTCGTAAGGTAGTTGATGCCCTTCTTTGGCCGCAAGAAAGCTAATTTTTGGAAAAAGATCTGGGCGAAGGTTTCAATCCAATCGGAGTTACGAATCTCCGGATATAAAAGAAACGATGCCAGGGCAGAATTCCAGAACGCAGAAACAGAGAGAGACAGAGAGACAGATCCTAGCCAAGCCATTAAGCTAATATCTCCCTTGCCATTAATTCAACAAGGCTTCCGCCCGGGCACCACCGGGGGACAACCAGACCAACCATTAGGCTTTATTTCCGAAGTTTCCTCCCGGGGGGGGACATAACCCCTACTATAGAGCAGGAATGGAAGGGAATGAGCTCTTTTGCCACATCGCGTATAAAGGGAATCGAACCCAACTCTTCCACGAACCCCCCATGAATGGCCCAGCAAAGCGGAAAAAGATAGAGGGAGGCGGAGCTGCATCTTATTCTCTTCACGAACTACGAATTCCTTCCTTGGTCCCTCCCTTCGCTAGACAAATTCCTAAACCTACCATCACGGAAGCCAACCCTGTATCAATAGCTTATGAACTCTCAGCAAAGCAAGTCAGATTGCTATATTCAATTACTCGCTCTTTCTGCTTAGTTTCTTTCTTTTTGGATGATCGGGTCACCAACATCTCCATCACCTTCCCCCATCTATATTCAGCATTCCACTCTCCCGCAACCCGATGTACCCTCAACTTGAACATGGTGCTTTATGCTTCATATTATTATACAATGATGTGTTGCCATCCTATGATGTTTGAGTAGATTTTTGTTGTCCTACCGGTGATTGATGAATTGCTATGATTGGTTTTGAATTGCATGTTTTATTATTAGTGCTGTCCTATTGTGCCCTCCGTGTCGCGCAAGCATGAGGGATCCCCGCCGTAGGGTTTGCAATATGTTCATGATTTGCTTATGGTGGGTGGCGTGAGTGACAGAAGCACAGACCCGAGTAAGTAGGTTGTTTGCGTATGGGATAAAGGGGACTTGATACTTTACTGCTATGGTTGGGTTTTACCTTAATGATCTTTAGTAGTTGCGGATGCTTGCTAGAGTTCCAATCATAAGTGCATATGATCCAAGAAAATAAAGTATGTTAGCTTATGCCTCTCCCTCAAATAGAATTGCAATAGTGATTACCGGTCTAGTAACGTAGTAAATTGCTTAGGGACAATTTCACAACTCCTACCACCACTTTTCCACACTCGCTATATTTACTTTATTGCTTCTTTATCTAAACACCCCCTACTTTTTATTTACGTGCTCTTTATTATCTTGCA
The DNA here is from genome assembly GCF_002162155.2 of Triticum dicoccoides. Lineage (NCBI taxonomy): Eukaryota > Viridiplantae > Streptophyta > Magnoliopsida > Poales > Poaceae > Triticum > Triticum dicoccoides. The sequence continues at coordinate 69,930,384 of NC_041389.1, forward strand.
AACCTATCCTATCGCACCTACAAAGTACTTCTAGTTTCATACTTGTTCTAGGTAAAGCAAACACTAAGCGTGCGTAGAGTCGTATCAGTTGCAGATAGGACTTGAGAGAATATTTGTTCTACCTTTAGCTCCTCGTTGGGTTCGACATTCTTACTTATCGAAAGAGGCTACAATTGATCCCGTATACTTGCAGGTTATCAAGACCTTTTTCTGGCGCCGTTGCCGGGGAGTCATAGCGTGGGGTGAATATTCTCGTGTGTGCTTGTTTGCTTTATCACTAAGTAATTTTTATTTGCTGTTCTTAGTTGTTCTCTATCTTTAGTTATGGGTAGGAAATACAAAATACCAAAAAAAATAGTTGTACCTACTGCACCAATGGTTGAAGAACCACTCAAAATCTATCACACTACTGAAGCTTTTTACTTGGATCATCTTCGATCCCTTTGTGCTCGTGCTGAAACCCCAACTAGCTTAGTTGAGGGCAAATCTTTAGATGAGCATGCTTGTTATGTGCGACACCGTATATTTGAAAAAGGGAAACTTTTACTGGATCAAATTCATCGTTTGCCATGCTATGCTTGGACTTTATGTGAACTATATGATTTTACTTGTTGTTCTGAAAACCCTAGGAAACACCTTCCCTATCAATGCTTGTCTAGTGATAATGGAATTGTATCTTCGTACGTTAAGGGTGTCTATAATTACTATGATGCTCAACAAATTGAAGAATTTGTTGCTTTTAAGGGTGCTTATGAAATTGCTTCTTTGATTGAAAAGTATGATGCTACTCTCTATAAATCTGAAATTTTTTCCATACTTGAATATTGTTATGATAATTATGCTTCTAATGCCTATGTTAAACCATATATTGAGGACTTCTCCGCTGTCCAAGAAGAGACTAATATTTTGCAGGAGTCTATGGAAGAAGGAATTGATGAAATTGTGAGCTCACTGGATGAAAAAGATGATGTGGAGAGCGAAGAACAAAAGAAGGAAGAGCGGATTAGCTACCCGTGCCCACCTTCTAATGAGAGTAACTCTTCAACTCATACATTGCTTAATTCCCCTTCGTGCTTACCGAAGGATGATTGCTATGATGATTGTTATGATCCCGTTGATTCTCTTGAAATATCCCTTTTTGATGATGCTTGATATGCTTGTGGCCAAGATGCCAATATGAATTATGATTATGGAGATAAACTTGCTATAGTTCCTTATGTTAAACATGAAATTGTTGCTATTGCACCCACACATGATAGTCCTATTATCTTTTTGAATTCTTCCAATTACACTATATCGGAGAAGTTTGTGCTTATTAAGGATTACATTGATGGGTTGCCTTTTACCACTACACATGATGATTTTGATATATATAATATTCATGTGCTTGCTTCTCCAACTTGCAATTATTATGAGAGAGGAACTATATCTTCACCTCTTTATGTTTCCAATACGTTAGAATTGCAAGAAACTGTTTATACTATGCATTGGCCTTTACTTGGTGTGCATGAATTGTTCTTTTATGACATGCCGATGCATAGGAAGAGGGTTAGACTTTGTTGTTGCATGATATATGTTACTTTGTGCTCACTACTAAACTACAAATCATTGTTAATTAAAATTGGCTTTGATATACCTTGGGATCCGGGTGGATTCATTACTTGAGCACTGTATGCCTAGCTTAATGGCTTTAAAGAAAGTGCTGCCAGGGAGACAACCCGGAAGTTTTAGAGAGTCATTTATTTCTGTTGTGTGCTTTCATATAGTCTAAAAACAAAAAAAATAAAGAGGGGAACTAAAAACTTTTCAAAAAGGAAAGTGAAAGTGAGAAAGACAAGCATTGTTGAAGTGGGAGCTAGCCTTGAACTTTGTTCATGCTGACGGAAACTTTGTGAAGGTTGATTACTGAAACTTTTCAACAAAAATAATTATCCCCTTGTAAAATTCCATTGTATTATAAAAATAATGTGCTAAGGTTTGCCTTTAGGATGTTTACAATGCTTGTTGGTTTGTACGGTGCAGGACAGAAACTTTGGCTGTAGTGCGCGATTTTACATTTTTTACTGGAACATCAAACAGTTCTGATTCTTTTTGCACTGTCTTTCTGTACAAATTTTTATTTTTCCCAATTTTGGTAGAAGTTTTGGGGTACAAGAAGTATGGTGAATGTTCAGATTGCTACAGACTGTTCTGTTTTTGACAGATTCTGTTTTTGATGCATAGTTTGCTTCTTTTGATGAAACTATCAATTTATATCAGTGGATTAAGCCATGAAAAAGTTATATTACAGTAGAAACAATGCAAAAACAAAATATGAATTGGTTTGCTACAGTACTTAGAGTAGTGATTTGCTTTGTTATACTAACGGATCTTACCGAGTTTTCTGTTGAAGTTTTGTGTGGATGAAGTGTTTGATCGAGGATGTCTCGATATGAGGAAAAGGAAGAGAGGCAAGAGCTCAAGCTTGGGGATGCCCAAGGCACCCCTAGTAAATATTCAAGGAGACTCAAGCGTCTAAGCTTGGGGATGCCCCGGAAGGCATACCCTCTTTCTTCAAAAAGTATCGGTATGTTTTCGTATTCGTTTCGTTCATGTGATATGTGCAAGTCTTGGAGCGTCTTGTGCATTTAGTTTTCACTTTTATTTTATGCACCATGCTGGTATGATATAGTCCTTGGTTGATTTATAGAATGCTCATTGCACTTCACTTATATCTTTTTGAGTATGGCTTTATAGAATGCTTCATGTGCTTCACTTATATCATTTGAAGTGTGGATTGCCTGTTTCTCTTCACATAGAAAACCGCCATTTGTAGAATGCTCTTTTGCTTCACTTATATTTGTTAGAGCGTGGGCATATATTTTGTAGAAAGAATTAAACTCGCTTGCTTCACTTATATCTATTTAGAGAGATGACAGGAATTGGTCATTCACATGGTTAGTCATAAAATCCTACATAAACTTGTGGATCACTGAATATGATATGTTTGATTCCTTGCAATAGTTTTGCGATATAGTGATGACAATATATGGGAGGTACTAGTAGATGGTTGTGTTTGGTAAGGATGTTGGTATTAAGGTTTGTGATTCCCGAAGCATGCACGTATGGTCTACTAACTATGTAACCAAATTGGCGCGCATTGTATTTTGATTGTTTATCTTTGCGTGAAGGTCGGGGGCACGCGATGGTTAACTCCAACCAACCTCCCCCCTAGGAGCATGTGCGTAGCACTTTGTTTCAAAGGCCAATAATTTTTTGCAATAAGTATGTGAGTTCTTTATGACTAATGTTGAGTCCATGGATTATACGCACTCTCACCCTTCCATCATTGCTAGCCTCTTCGGTACCGTGCATTGCCCTTTCTCACCTCGAGAGTTGGTGCAAACTTTGCCGGTGCATCCAAACCCCGTGATATGATATGCTCTATCACACATAAGCATCCTTATATCTTCCTCAAAACAGCCACCATACCTACTTATCATGGCATTTCCATAGTCATTCCGAGTTATATTGCCATGCAACTTCCATCATCATCATATACATGACTTGAGAATTTATTGTCATATTGCTTTGCATGATCGTAAGATAGCTAGCATGATATTTTCATGGCTTGTCCTTTTTTGATGTCATTGATACGCTAGATCATTGCACATCCCGTTACACCACCGGAAGCATTCATATAGAGTCATATCTTTGTTCTAGTATCGAGTTGTCATATTGAGTTGTAAGTAAATAAAAGTGTGATGATCATCATTATAGAGCATTGCCCCATGAAAAAAAAGAAAAGAAAAAAAGGAGAGGCCAAAGAAGCCTAAATAAAAAAGAGGGCCAAAGAAGCCCACCCAAAAAATAAGAAAAAGAAAAGGGGCAATGTTACTATCCTTTTTCCGCACTTGTGCTTCAAAGTAGCACCATGTTCTTCATAGAGAGAGTCTCCTATATTGTCACTTTCATATACTAGTGGGAATTTTCATTATAGAACTTGGATTGTATATTCCAACGATGGGCTTCCTCAAATGCCCTAGGTCTTCATGAGCAAGCAAGTTGGATGCACACCCACTTAGTTTTCAGTTTGAGCTTTCATACACTTATAGCTCTTAGTGCATCCGTTGCATGGCAATCCCTACTCCTTGCATTGACATCAATTGATGGGCATCTCCATAGCCCGTTGATTACCCGCGTCGATGTGAGACTTTCTTCCTTTTTGTCTTCTCCACATAACCTCCACCATCATATTCTATTCCACCCATAGTGCTATATCCATGGCTCACGCTCATGTATTGCGTGAGAGTTGAAAAAGTTTGAGAATACTAAAGTATGAAACAATTGCTTGGCTGACACCGGGATAGGCATGAGGGGTACCTTGTGTTAAGAAAAGGGAGCACACAAGACTATATCATTTTGTAGGGATAACGTTCTGGAAGTTTTTGAGAGACATGATTGTTTGTTGGGATGCCCTAAGTATTATTGTTTTTATGTCAAATGATAGACTATTGCTTTGAATCACTCGTGTCTTAATATTCATGCCATGATTAGATATATGATAAAGATTATGCAGGTAGCATTCCACATCAAAAATTATCTTTTTTATCATTTACCTACTCGAGGACGAGTAGGAATTAAGCTTGGGGATGCTGATACGTCTCTGTCATATCTATAATTTTTTATTCTTGTTCCATGCCAATATTCTTCAACTTTCATATACTTTTGGCAACTTTTTATACTATTTTTGGGACTAACATATTGATCCAGTGCCCAGTGCCAATTCCTGTTTGTTGCATGTTTTATCTTTCGCAGAAAACCCATATCAAACAGAGTCCAAACGGGATAAAAACGGACGGAGAATTATTTTGGAATATTTGTAATTTCTGGGAAGTAAAATCAACGCGAGACGGTGCCCGAGGTGGCCATGAGACAGGGGCCCACGCCCACTCCAGGTGGGCGCGCCCCCCACCCTCCTGGGCCCCTTGTAAGGCGGTTGATGCCCTTCTTTGCCCGCAAGAAAGCTATTTTTTGGAAAAAGATCTGGGCGAAGGTTTCAATCCAATCGGAGTTACAGATCTCCGGATATAAAAGAAACGGTGCCAGGGCAGAATTCCAGAACGCAGAAACAGAGAGAGACAGAGAGACATATCCAATCTCGGAGGGGCTCTCGCCCCTCCCATGCCATGGGAGCCAAGGACCAGAGGGGAAACCCTTATCCCATCTAGGGAGAAGGTCAAGGAAGAAGAAGAAGAAGGGAGGGCTCTCCCCCCTTGCTTCCGGTGGCGCCAGAACGCCGCCCGGGGCCATCATCATCACTGCGATCTTCACCAACACCTCCGCCATCTTCACCAACATCTCCATAACCTTCCCCCATCTATATTCAGCGGTCCACTCTCCCGCAACCCGCTGTACCCTCTACTTGAACATGGTTCTTTATGCTTCATATTATTATCCAATGATGTGTTGCCATCCTATGATGTCTGAGTAGATTTTCGTTGTCCTACCGGTGATTGATGAATTGCTATGATTGGTTTTGAATTGCATGTTTTATTATTGGTGTTGTCCTATTGTGCCCTCCGTGTCGCGCAAGCATGAGGGATCCCCACCGTAGGATTTGCAATATGTTCATGATTTGCTTATGGTGGGTGGCGTGAGTGACAGAAGCACAGACCCGAGTAAGTAGGTTGTTTGCGTATGGGATAAAGGGGACTTGATACTTTAATGCTATGGTTGGGTTTTACCTTAATGATCTTTAATAGTTGCGGATGCTTGCTAGAGTTCCAATCATAAGTGCATATGATCCAAGAAAATAAAGTATGTTAGCTTATGCCTCTCCCTCAAATAGAATAGCAATAGTGATTACCGGTCTAGTAACGTAATCAATTGCTTAGGGACAATTTCACAACTCCTACCACCACTTTTTCACACTTGCTATATTTACTTTATTACTTCTTTATCTAAACAGCTCCTACTTCTTATTTACGTGCTCTTTATTATCTTGCAAACCTATCCTATCACACCTACAAAGTACTTCAAGTTTCATACTTGTTCTAGGTAAAGCGAACACTAAGCGTGCGTAGAGTCGTATCAGTGGCAGATAGGACTTGAGAGAATATTTGTTCTACCTTTAGCTCCTCGTTGGGTTCGACACTCTTACTTATCGAAAGAGGCTACAATTGATCCCGTATACTTGCGGGTTATCAGCCGACTCATGTTATGGTGGGCCGGCTTAAGAGGAAAGCATAAGGAATATTCCCTTACAAAGGAAGCAAGACTAGGACTCCACTTGTAATAGAGTAATCCTAATCCTACTAGGACTAGCCATGTAACCCACCCCTTCAACTTATATAAGGAGGGGCAAGGCACCTGAGGGAGTCCTGGACTAGGGGGTGTCCGGACAGCCGGACTATCATCGTCAGCCGGACTCCAAGACTATGAAGATACAAGATTGAAGACTTCGTCCCGTGTCCGGATGGGACTTTCCTTGGCGTGGAAGGCAAGCTTGGCGATACGGATATGTAGATCTCCTACCATTGTAACCGACTCTGTGTAACCCTAGCCCTCTCCGGTGTCTATATAAACTGGAGGGTTTTAGTCCGTAGGACAACATAACCATTACAACAATCATACCATAGGCTAGCTTCTAGGGTTTAGCCTCCTTGATCTCGTGGTAGATCCACTTTTGTACTACCCATATCATCAATATCAATCAAGCAGGAGTTGGGTTTTACATCCATCGAGAGGGCCCGAACCTGGGTAAAAACATCGTGTCCCTTGTCTCCTGTTACCATCCGCCTAGACGCACAGTTCGGGACCCCCTACCCGAGATCCGCCGGTTTTGACACCAACATTGGTGCTTTCATTGAGAGTTCCTCTGTGTCGTCGCTGATAGGATGAATGGCTTCTTCAATCAACAACAACGCAGTCCTGGGTGAGACTTTTCTCCCCGGACAGATCTTCGTATTCGGCGGCTTCGCACTGCGGGCCAATTCACTTGGCCATCTGGAGCAGATCGAAAGCTACGCCCCTGGCCATCAGGTCAGATTTGGAAGCCTAAACTTCACGGCGGATATCCGCAGAGACTTGATCTTCGATGGATCCGAGCCGCAGCCGAGCGTGCCGCACTGTCACGATGGGCATGGCCTAGCTCTGCCGCCGGACAGTACCTTGGAGGCCGCACACGGATCCGCTCCGACCTATAGTCCGGAGCCGATCGCGCGGATCGAGGACGGGTGGCTGGACACCACCTCGGGAGCTGCAACCGCTACGGCGATGGAGCCGAATACTGACTTTGTCCCTTATAAAGCTCATGACTCCGAGGCGCCGGACTCCTTGCCGGAACCCGAACCTCCTGCGCCCCGGCCAATCGAATCCGATTGGGCGCCGATCATGGAGTTCACTGCCGCTGACATCTTTTAGCACTCACCCTTTGGCGACATCCTAAATTCCCTAAAGCATCTCTCGCTATCCAGAGAGCCCTGGCCGGACTACGGCCAGGATGGTTGGGATACGGACGACGAAGAAATTCAAAGCCCACCCACCACCCACTTTGTAGCCACTGTCGACGACTTAACCGACATGCTAGACTACGACTCCGAAGACATAGACGGTATGGACGACGATGCCGGAGACGATCAAGAACCAGCGCCCACAGGGCACTGGAAAACCACCTCGTCATACGACATATATATGGTGGACACCCCAAAAGAAGGGGACGATGAAGAAGCAGCGAAGGCAGATTCCCTAAAGAAATAGCCCAAGCGCCGACGCCAGCGGCGCCGCTCTAAATCCCACCACAGCAAGAATGGAGATTCCGGCACAGGAGATAATAACACCCCAGAAAGTGCCGAAGACAACCCCCTCCAGCAAGATTCCGCGCAGGAGGATGCAGAAGCAAGCCCTCACGAGAGAGCGGCAAACGAAGAGGTCGAGGATGATAATTATATACCTCCCTCCGGAGACGAGGCAAGCCTCGACGACGACGAATTCGTCGTGCCCGAGGATCCCGTTGAACAAGAGCGTTTCAAATGCAGGCTAATGGCCACAGCAAATAGCTTAAAGAAAAAGCAGCAGCAGCTTCAAGCTGATCAAGACCTGCTGGCCGACAGATGGACCGAGGTCCTCGCGGCCGAAGAGTATGAACTCGAACGCCCCTCCAAGAGTTACCCAAAACGCAAGTTGCTCCCCCGATTAGAGGAGGAAGCATACATACCTTCATCACCAGCACACAATACGGCCGACCGACCACCCCGTGGTCGCGACAGAGAGGCATCCAGGCCCTCCATCAAGACCGTACCCCGGCATCGCTCGAAAAATACGAAGCCACGAGGGAACGCGCCGGACTTGCGGGACATATTGGAGGACAAGGCAAGACAATCCATATCTATCTATGGATCACGTGGGCGCCCCACGACCCATGACGAATACCGCCGCGCCGGATACAACAACTCCGGCCGGGCCAAACACAGCAGACAACGCTCTCTTGAGCTACATCGTGATATTGCTCAATATAGAGGCACCGCACACCCACTATGCTTCACAGACGAAGTAATGGATCATCAAATCCCTGAAGGGTTCAAACCCGTCAATATTGAATCCTACGATGGCACAACAGACCCCGCGGTTTGGATCAAGGATTATCTCCTTCATATCCATATGGCCCGCGGCGACGATCTCCATGCCATCAAATATCTCCCGCTCAAGCTTAAAGGACCAGCTCGGCATTGGCTTAACAGCCTGCCCACAGAGTCAATTGGGTGTTGGGAGGACCTGGAAGCCGCATTCCTTGACAACTTCCAGGGCACATATGTGCGACCACCAGACGCCGATGACCTAAGCCACATAATTCAGCAGCCAGACGAATCGGCCAGACAATTCTGGACAAGGTTCTTAACAAAGAAAAATCAAATCGTCGACTGTCCGGATGCAGAGGCCCTCGCAGCCTTCAAACATAACATCCGCGACGAGTGGTTAGCCCGGCACCTCGGACAGGAAAAGCCGAAATCCATGGCAGCCCTCACATCACTCATGACCCGCTTCTGCGCGGGAGAGGACAGCTGGCTAGCTCGCAGCAACAACCTTAGCAAAAATGCTGGCAGTCCGGACACTAAGGACCACAATGGCAGGTCACGTCGAAACAAAAACAAACACCGCGTTAACGGCGACAACAATGAGGATACGGCAGTCAATGCCGGATTCCGAGGCTCTAAACCCGGTCAGCGGAAGAAGCCATTCAAAAGAACCACTCCGGGTCTGTCCAATTTGGACCGAATACTCGACCGCTCTTGCCAGATACATGGCACCCCCGAAAAGCCAGCTAATCACACCAACAGAGATTGTTGGGTATTCAAGCAGGCAGGCAAGTTAATTGCCGAAAACAATGACAAGGGGCTGCACAGCGATGATGAGGAAAAGACCCGACCGCCGAACAGTAGAGGACAGAAGGGCTTCCCCCCACAAGTGCGGACGGTAAACATGATATACGCAACCCATATACCCAAGAGGGAGCGGAAGCGTGCACTTAGGGATGTATATGCGATGGAGCAAGTCGCCCCGAAGTTCAATCCATGGTCCTCTTGCCCGATCACCTTCGATCGAAGAGACCACCCGACCAGTATCCGCCATGGCGGATTCGCTGCATTGGTTTTAGACCCAATCGTCGATGGATTTCACCTCACGAGAGTCCTGATGGACGGCGGCAGTAGCCTGAACCTGCTTTATCAGGATACAGTGCGCAAGATGGGCATAGACCCCTCAAGGATTAAACCTACAAAGATGACCTTCAAAGGCGTCATACCAGGTGTGGAGGCCAATTGTACAGGCTCAGTCACACTGGAAGTGGTCTTCGGATCCCCGGATAATTTCCGAAGCAAGGAGTTAATCTTCGACATAGTCCCGTTCCGCAGCGGCTATCACGCTCTGCTCGGACAAACCGTGTTCGCAAAGTTCAACGCGGTGCTGCATTATTCATACCTCAAGCTCAAGATGCCAGGCCCCCATGGAGTCATCACGGTCAATGGAAATACGGAACGCTCCCTCCGAACAGAGGAACACACAGCGGCTCTCGCGGCAGAAGTACAGAGCAGCCTTTTAAGGCAATTTTCGAGTCCGGCCGTTAAACGACCAGACACGGCCAAACGCGCCCGGAGCAAGATCAACCAAGACCACCTGGCACGTTCCGAGCACGCGTAGCAATGCAGCCCCAACCCCAGCCCTCGCATAATTGCAAGACCAGCTCTCCGCGTACATCATTACGCTCTGGAGATACCATGGGCATAGGGGGAGGGGCACGACCACAACAGGCCCAGAGTGCGGCTCAACCACACCAGGGGCTCCCAAGTGTGTCGCTCTTTTCATTTTTATTTTTCCTTCTTTTTATACACAGGACTCCGTTCACTAGAGGCCCTATCCGGCGGCGAACCTGCCGAACTCACGATGCAACAGCCAGGGAGGGACAAAGGCTGCGACGAACACTCAGGTGGTCTCCATTACGAGCATTAAATTTGTTAAATACACCAGTCCGCAGCCCACCCTTGGAGGGGGACATGTTTAATTAGTCCAATCCCTTGCTCACTGCACTATTTGTATCACTCTGCACTCATGGCAGAATTCCTTGAATAAACAATGCAGCACCTTTTGCCTATAATTGCATTACTTTACATATATGTTCATTAATGACATCTCGCACCCGTATATTTTGGTACGGCCGAATACACCAGGGGCTTATGTTCCCCGCATTATGGTGTGATAAGTCCGAACACTTTCACAAGTGCGGCACCCCGAACTTATAGCATTATATGAATCGGCTCCGAATCATGTCTTGGGTCAATAGTTGGGTTTGCCCGGCTCCCATGTTTTGGTACCTTACGTTCCGTTCTGTCGGCTAAGGTAGCACTGGGAGAACCACTGCGATTGCGCCCCGGTTGAGCTGGGCGAGCGCCTCAGTGGAGAAAGCTAAAACTGACTGTCATGATAAGGCGAGAGACTGGTCGTTGTTCGAGAGGTCTTTTCGAGTCCCTAAAGACTTATGCCGCTTCGAGCGAAGAACCAGATAATGTCCGGCCAAGGTGTGGATAGCGCCCCGAACTCGGTCTTCCGAATACTAGGAACTTCGCCGAAATTTAAAATTATAGAATTCTATGGCTAAGTGAGAGTGTTCAAGCATTATAAGTCCGGTTGCCTTGTTCGTTGTGTTGAGCGCCTCCCTAGATGGACCCAAAAATGGGAACAAGAGTGCTCAAGTTTATCCCGAACACCCCAGCACTAGTGGCATGGGGGCTGAAGCCGACGACTTGCCATCTCTCAGATTTTATAAACGGCCGCACAGAAGGTAATATTTTAAATCAATAAGCGTTGCTTAGCGCATATGAACAAAGTTTTCAGCGCACAGGATAACACATTGCTAGTTTACTCAATAATTACATCTCTGGGGCACTCATCCGCAATATTGCGGGCACCCTTCAGGACAGACTTATAGTACATCTCGGGTGTGCGATACTCCTTGCCCGCTGGCGGCGCGTCAGTGATAAGCCTCTCCACATCCAGCCTGCCCCAATGCACCTTTGCGCGGGCAAGGGCCCGACGAGCACCTTCAATACAGGCGGAGCGCTTGATGACCTCCACCCAGGGGCACGCATCCACCAGCGGCCGCACGAGGCCGAAGTAGCTCCCAGGCATAGCCTCTCCAGGCACAGCCGGACTATGAGGCCCTTCATGGCCTGCTCGGCTACCTTGTGGAGCTCGACCAGCTGCTTCAGTTGGTCGCTAGGGGGCACAGGATGGCCGGCCTCAGCGTACTGAGACCAGAAGACCTTCTCCGTTGAGCTCCCCTCCTCGCCACGGTAGAATGCGGCGGCATCAGACACACTGCGTGGCAGATCTGCAAACGCCCCTGGAGAGCTCCGAATTTGGGTAAGTAATAGGTAATTTACATTAACATGCTTGCTTTGCATGAAAAATGCCTTACCCGCCGCTATTTTCTTCACATCCTCAACCTCCTGGAGGGCCTTACGGGCCTCGGCCTTAGCGGCTTTGGCACTTTCAAGAGCCGAGGCAAGCTCGGACTCTCGAGTCTTTGAGTCGCGCTCCAAACTCTCATGCTTTTCCATGAGAGCCTGGAGCTCTTGCCGCACCTCCGCCACCCGCGCCTCCTGCTTTTCCCGCTCCGCTCGTTCCGCGGCCGCATTGCGTTCGGCCGCGGACACGGCCTCCTTCAGGGTCGCCACCTCGTTCGTCGCCCCTGCAATACCCACGTTATCCCTGTTATTTTCATTGCAACCAAAATACTTTTCTGTAAGGTACAACTTCAAAGATGGTATTACTCACCTTCTTTGTCCTCGAGCTGCTTCTTGGCAAGGCCGAGCTCTTGCTCGGACCGCTCGAGGTCCTGCTTCAACACACCAACCTCCGCAGTCAGTGCGGCAGAGGTCAGCAGCGCAGCCTGCAAATCCATATTGACACAATTTTTAGCATTCATGCGTATATCTTTTTTAGATCCTCAATCCGGTTTTTCTTTCCGAACACCGAACCGAGCATCAGGGGCTACTGTCTATGTGGTATTACATTACATATTTTTTCTTACCTCAAAGCCTGTTAGAAGGCTACTGCAGGCTTCGGTCAGCCCGCTCTTGGCGAGTTGAACCTTCTGAATCACCGCACTCATGATAGTGCGGTGTTCTTCCTCGATGGAAGCGCCTTTGAGCGCCTCCAACAAGTTGTCCGGCGCCTCCGGTTGGACGAAGGCCGCCGGCGTCACGGTCTTGCCCTTCTTGCGAAGGGGCCGCCTGCCGGACTCCGGAACCGCTGCGGGTTCCGGCGTGGAGTCCGGCGCAAAGTCCAGGAGGCTGCCTTGTGGCGCCTCCGGAGCCTCCTCCTGATGGGTCCCTTCCCGGGATCCCACCTCGGCGTCCTCAGCGTTGCGAAGGGTGAGGCAGTCGGGATGGAATCTACATCCGACGGAGCCAATGACCCGCTCGACGAAGCGGGGAGATCATCATCGGCCGGACTGCAGGCAGTGTGCGGCATTAGAAGGACACTATGTGACACAAAAGAGAAATTATAAATCATTCGGGAATCCGGATACTTACGATCTTGCCGGAGGCCTGGCCCTTGAGGGCCACTCTTCGTCGCCAACGTTGGCGTTAGCGGAGCTGTCCGGGGGAATAGTCCCTCCCCTCTTGGACCCTTCGGCCTCCCCTATCGGGGAAGCCTTCCTCTTCCTCTCCCCTTCCTCTAGGGGAGAGTCCTCTTTCTCCTCCTCGTCTTCGGGGAAGGAGTCCGCCTCGGAGCCATCGGACGATGAGTCCGATAGCACCTGGCGCCGGTAACTTCTTCGAGTTCCCGTGGCCTTCTTTTTGGCCTTCTTCTCCGGCACCACATAGAGTGCCGGAACCAGCAGCCCCGTTAAACGGGCGTCCACTAGGTCTTCGGGAAGGGGAGCCGGACAGTCTACTTGTCCGGACGTCCTCTGCTAGTCCTGTCAAAGGCATTGGGAGTTTTAGATCCCACATAGAGTCAAACTATGAAAGAAAACAACTATCCCGTAGAGGATAATGAAGCTTACCTCATCGGCCGGGCGCTTGGTGTTGAATCCGCGATCTTCAGTCACGGACGCGGGGGCTTCTCCGCCCTTGAACAGCACCCTCCAGACGGCTTCATACGTCGTGTCGAAGAGCCCGTTCAGAGTCCGGTGCTGTGCCGGATCGAACTCCCACAGGTTGAAGGCCCGTTGTTGGCAGGGGAGAATCCGGCGGATGAGCATGACCTGGATCACATTGACAAGCCTGAGCTTCTTGTTCACCAGGGTCTGGAGATAGGACTGGAGTCCTGTCAGCTCCTCCGAACTGCCCCATAGCAAGCCCTTCTCTTTCCAGGAGGTGAGCTGCATCGGGGTACCAGATCTAAACTCAGGGGTCGCCGCCCATTTTGGGTCACGCGGCTCGGTGATGTAGAACCACCCCGATTGCCATCCCTTGATGGACTCCACGAAGGCCCCTTCGAGCCAGATGACGTTGGGCATCCTGCCCAACATGGCGCCTCCGCACTCCGCTTGGACGCCCTTCACTACCTTCGGCTTGACGTTGAAGGTCTTGAGCCACAAGCCGAAGTTGGGCTGGATGCAGAGGAAGGCCTCACACACGACGATAAACGCCGAGATGTTGAGGATGAAGTTTGGCGCCAGATCGTGGAAATCCAGGCCGTAATAGTACATGAGCCCCCGGACAAAGGGATGCAACGGGAAGCCCAGTCCGCGGAGGAAGTGGGGAAGGAATACGACCCTCTCATGGGGCCTGGGGGTGGGGATGAGCTGCCCCTTGTCGGGCAGCCGGTGCGCGATGTCGCCATAAAGGTATCCGGCGCTACGCAGTTTTGCGATGTGCTCCTCCGTAACGGAGGAGGCCAACCATTTGCCTCCCGCTCCGGACATGGTCGGAGAAGGTCGAGACGAGATGCACGGACTTGGGCGCTGGAGCTCGAGAGTGCGCGGAGATGGATAAGCAAAGGAGGAAGAAGGCGTAGGTAAAAAGGGTGGATCCTTATCCCCTTATATATGGGCGGACGAAAACTATGCGTCCCCACCGGCCTGGTAAAAGTCGCTTATCTCCCAAGCGCCACCATCAATGGCGCGGTTGGGTTACCCATGTCCGTATTGATGAGAATCCCGGAATAAGGGGAACACGATCTCTGCTTCGACAAGACGTGCCAAGGAAACCGCTTCGCTAAACTCGCTGAGGTGGTATAATAAAAAATGATTCCAGTAAAGGCTTGGTGGTGGTGCGACGTCATGCCACAGAATACGTCAGCAGATTGAGCTTGTGTACATAATATTCTCTCTACGGTGGTATGTGGAATTTATTTTACAGAGCCGGACACTATCCTGGTGTTCACAATTTTCTATGAATTATTCGGAGGAGGAACCCGCCTTGCAATGCCGAACAATATGCGCGTCGGACTCATCGTCATTGAAGCCTGGTTCAGGCGCTACTGAGGGAGTCCTGGACTAGGGGGTGTCCGGACAGCCGGACTATCATCGTCAGCCGGACTCCAAGACTATGAAGATACAAGATTGAAGAATTCGTCCCGTGTCCGGATGGGACTTTCCTTGGCATGGAAGGCAAGCTTGGCGATACGGATATGTAGATCTCCTACCATTGTAACCGACTCTGTGTAACCCTAGCCCTCTCCGGTGTCTATATAAACCGGAGGGTTTTAGTCCGTAGGACAACATAACCATTACAACAATCATACCATAGGCTAGCTTCTAGGGTTTAGCCTCCTTGATCTCGTGGTAGATCCACTCTTGTACTACCCATATCATCAATATCAATCAAGCAGGAGTAGGGTTTTACCTCCATCGAGAGGGCCCGAACCTGGGTAAAAACATCGTGTCCCTTGTCTCCTGTTACCATCCGCCTAGACGCACAGTTCGGGACCCCCTACCCGAGATCCGCCGGTTTTGACACCGACAGCACCCCAAGAGGGACAAGCAAGAAAATAATCTCTAAGGTTAGACACAACTAAGAGGAAAGCCGGTTATGCAGCGTCTCCCTCATGAGCATAATGAGACCTAGCCACAAACAGCATGTAGGGCTATTACCGGATGATGTTTCCCGGGGCCCGAAGCTGTCTAAATCCTTGTCTTGTGTATTACGTCACTCATCTCGATCAACCCCTCTCAAGCTACCGCATAGATGCATTGGCCTCACACTAGGACATCTGCCGTGACTATTCCACGACAATCGCCATCTAACCCGATCATCAGTTTTTTCTTACCTGTGCAGGGATCAGCTCATGGCGCTCCCGCTCTGATCATGGTGCCAATTCCACTTTCAAATGAGCGTATGTCGCTCCGAGCAGGGGCGTCCTCATCCGCGCCCCAGCCTGGCTCGTCTCTAGGGTCATCTTCCGGCCCATTTGTCGAGCACGTTGCGTCGCCTCCCTCCACCTCGCATGCCCCGGCGAGCTCGTCCGGGCCATCCATGCATTCAAGATCCGCCACTGGATTGACGTCGGGCATCTCCTCTTCAACATCCACCGGCTCGCCGCCTCTTGCGCCACGCCCCCAAGCTGTTCGCCAGCTGATCATGCATGCCCAGAACAGCGTGTTCCGGCCGAACCGGCGCTACCACAACCTCACCGCCACGGCTCCCGCGTCCACGACGGTGTCGCCAATCCCTCGCTCCATTCGCACTGCCGTCCAGGTCCCGAACTAGTTCACGGCTATGACAGAGGAATTGGCGGCGCTCGTCGGCAACTGCACCTGGGAGCTTGTTCCCCGGCCGGCCCGCAATCATCACAGGGAAGTGGGTTTTCCGCAACAAAACACGCGCCGATGGCTCCCTCGAGCGCTACAAGGCAAGGTGGGTGGTGCGCGACTTCACTCAGCGTCCCGGTGTCGACTACGGCGAGACTTCCTCACCCGTCGTCAAGCCGGCGACGATCCGCACCGTCCTGACGCTCGCTGCCTCGTGCGGATGGCTTGTCCATCAATTGGATGTCAAGAAAGCTTTCCTCCATGGCACGTTTGCCGAGGAGGTCTACTGCCTCCAACCTGCTGGGTTCATCGATGAGAGCAAGCCTGACCATGTCTGCAGGTTGAGCAAGTCTCTGTACAGGCTGAAACAGGCGCATCGCGCCTGGTTCCTTTGCTTCGCCGGCTTCCTCGCCACGGTCGGCTTCACAGCGACACGCTAGTACACGCCACTGTTCACCTAAGCCCGCGACAACGACACGGCCTTCCTGCTACTCCGCGTGGATGACATCGTCCTGACAGCCTCAACTGCAGCCCTACTTCACCATCTCATCGCGCAGCTCACCCTTGAGTTCTCCATGAAGGATCTTGGCGCTCTACACTACTTCCTCGATATTCATGTCACGCGCACGGTGAACGGCTTCTTCCTGTCGCAACAACAGTACGCCGAGGAGATACTCGAGCGTGCATCCATGGACAACTGCAAGGCTGCACCCACACCTGTCGACACGAAGTCCAAACTTCCCTCCGCCGACGGGCCCAAGGTCACCGATGCCTCTGCCTACCGCAGTCTCGCCGGGGCTCTGCAGTACCTCACCATCACCCGCCCCGAGCTTGCGTACGCCGTGCAACCGCTGTGTCTTCACATGCATGACCCGCGTGTCTGTCATGAAGGCCTGCTGAAGCGCGCACTTCGCTATGTGCGCGGCACCAGCGACTTGGGGCTCTGGATCCATCCTGCTGCCAAGATCGAGCTTCGGGCCTTCACTGACGCAGATTGGGCTGGTTGCCCGGACACGCGCCACTCGACCTCGGGGTTTTGCGTCTACCTCGGCGACACTCTTGTCTCCTGGTCGTCGAAGCGCCAAGCCACGGTCTCACGCTCCAGCGCTAAGGCCGTACCGGGGCGTCGCCAACGCAGTCGCCGAATGCATCTGGCTGCGTCAGCTTCTCGATGAGCTCCTTCATCCAATGCGCTCCGCCACCATCGTCTTCTGCGATAACATCTCGGCCGTCTACCTCTCCATCAACCCTGTGCACCACCGGCGCACAAAGCATGTCGAGTTGGACATCCACTTCGTTCGAGAACGGGTGGCGCTCGGCGACTTCCGCGTCCTACATGTCCCTACTCGCCAGCAACTCGCTGATGTGATGACCAAGGGTCTGCCGTCGAACATTTTCTCTGAGTTTCGGTCCAGCCTTTGCGTCTCCTCCGGCAACGTCACGACTGCAGGGGGTGTTGAACTATAGAGCGTTGTGTGCCCCTGTGCCTAGTCAAAGCACACAGCGCCCACGATCATCCAGGTACATGAATAGTGGTGTAGTGGTGCAGTTAGCTACAATAGTGGTGCTCGTCACCTGAGTTTCCTCCTATACTTATACGGCCTAGACAGATAGAGCTTTTCAAGAAATCACATTAAAATCATGAACTAAATCCAAAATTAATAAACACCTCAGTTGAATCGATGGGCCTGAAAATTAGAAAACACAATGACAGTCGAGAATTTAATAGCAGAAGTAGCCTAGACATGCAGTGTTTGACAGTTCAAAGTTGAGGCTGATGGTGTTTGCACCGCTGAAGTTGTGAATAAATTTCCAGAAGTGTCGGCACAATCTGTCGTCTGTACCAACTTGAGCAGCTGGAACCTGGAAGCTCAAATCTACCCGTGTCATGTCCGGTGGCCGTAATTTGAACGACAATGACATTGACCGGGGAGGCCCCCTGTAGGCGAAGCTTCGCAGCAGCGGAGCGTCGAGCTCCATGGTGTTCTTCCCTTGACGGCCCCAGCACTTGAAACCCACTAACACGAGGCTGGTGACCTTGGGGCAGCGGAGATGGAGGGAGCGTTCAGCTGGGGGTCCGCCATTGGTCGTAAACTGATGTGGACGCCGTAGAGCTGCAGAGTTGCGAGCAGGGGCGCGGCGTCGATGGCGCCCTGGAGTACATGGAGCGACACGCGGCACAGGTGCAGCCGTAGCTCCACCAGCCGCGGGAACGACCCGCGAGGGCCCCACTCACGGACCATCTCCGCCCACTGGCTGAGGAGGGCCGGCGACGACGACAGGTAGGGGATGCTAAGAAAGTGCATGAGCTCTTGGTGGCGCGGGCCGAAGAAGAGCCCGAGACGGAGTTCCTCGAGGTGGCGGGACGCCGGGCGGTGGAGCATGGCCCCGAGGCCTTCGGACATATCGCGCAGCCCCTCGTGCATGTCGTCGTAGTAGAAGGTGGACAGATGGGAGTCCCACGGGTCGTCCGCTCCTTCGACGTACCAGAAGGTGAGCTTCGTCACCGGGAAACCGCCGCCGTCAGCTGCGGCGAGAGCATTGTTGGCGTCGCGCACAATGGCAAGACGCCTGAAATAGCTGTCCAGGTGGTCGTAGGAGCGTGAGTCGAGGTTGACGATGCCGGAGGAGAGCCAGAGCGAGCGCCACCGCCGCGCGAGCGCGCTGGTGATAGCGCCCTCTTTTGCCGGCATGAAGCGGAGGATGCACCGTAGCAGGTAGTCGGGGAGGTCGGACAGGCAGGTCGTCGCCGGCCATTGTTGATCGACCGATGGAGGCCGCCAAGCAACGCCAACTTCTCGTCTTTGTTGCTAGCAAAAGTGCCCGTGCGTTGCAACGGGAGAAAAAACACACACGTCCTAACCCAATAAATTAAATATGTGATGTTGTAATAATTTATATACCATAAAAGGTGTAATCAAAAGGATAATTCATAAGTCGGACATGAAACACATTTTTTGAGTTTCCGTGTGTGCCCTAACCTGTGTGTATATATATTAATACAACATCGCCTAACCCTTATCCAGCAATGGACCGTGTTCATGTCCTTTTCAGTTTTCACGTCCTAAATGCAAGAGCTCCTCCCTCCCAGTTGGCGTGTGGGGCGAAATAGGACGCGAGTAAGATGCACCTTTGTTACACTCTCTCTACTATTCATCCCTCCTCTCTCTTGCCTATCTCACCAACGACATCGATGACATTCAAACTTGAGGAATATCTTGATGATCAGCAAGTAACAGTGAGCCCCTAATATCTTCTACCTTAAGAATTATTTCTTTCCAATAATCACTCACTTTTAGTTAGTCTATCTGATAATGTATTCCTAAGAGCTCTATAGATCTCCTAATAAAACCTTTATGGAAGCTACAATTAGTTTGGTTCATTATTTACGGATGTGTTTTAATTTTTGTGAACATTTTCTAAAAGCTGATGGACATGTTTTTAAATTCCTGAATATGCTTTCAATATTGGATCATTTTAAAAAATCATGAACATTTTTATTTCATGAAAATTCATTTGAAATCATGATTTATTTATAATATGTGAGCAATTTTTTAAGTCATGAACATTTTATGATTTTTTGAATATTTTTTAAATTCACAAACAGTTTACCATTTTCTTACTTTTTTTAGAACTCGTAACTATTTGATATTTTGGAAATCCGAAATTAATTTTGAGATAAAAAACCAAAATAGAAATAAAAAAGTAAAAAAAAATAAGAAATAGGGGGCGCCACGGATCTGAAATTAACTTTTAGAGGAGAAAACCAAAATAGAAATAAAAAAAGAAATACAAAACAGGGGGCGCCACGACCCGCACATGGGCTGGCCCATTACTGATGGACATGTTTTTTAAATTCCTGAATATGCTTTCAATATTGGATCATTTTAAAAAATCATGAACATTTTTATTTCATGAAAATTCATTTGAAATCATGATTTATTTATAATATGTGAGCAATTTTTTAAGTCATGAACATTTTGTGATTTTTTGAATATTTTTTAAATTCACAAACAGTTTACCATTTTCTTACTTTTTTTAGAACTCGTAACTGTTTGATATTTTGGAAATCCGAAATTAATTTTGAGATAAAAAACCAAAATAGAAATAAAAAAGTAAAAAAAATAAGAAATAGGGGGCACCACGAATCTGAAATTAATTTTTAGAGGAGAAAACCAAAATAGAAATAAAAAGGGAAATACAAAACAGGGGGCGCCACGACCCGCACATGGGCTGGCCCATTACTGCGCTTAAGATTAAGATAGGTAAAAAGAAAGATAAAAGCATCGAGATCCAAGGATCAAACTCTGGTCTCTGGTCTCCTGTGTGGGGTGTGGTGGCCCCAGCCATCACGCCACTCATCCGTTGCTGTTATTATACTGTATCAATTATTAATAACAAAACCCGGGAGCGATATTTGAAATTAAAAACAAATCGTTTTTGCCACTTACGGGTAGGTATTGGTGGGTAATTATTGCCAACTTCGAGGATAGTTTTTATGACGTACGGGCAGGAACCCAATTCTCTTTATTATTAGGTAAAGATAAAGATAAAGATAAAGATATGCCTTAGATGTTACTCGTTTTGTGGAACCAGGTCTTCTATTCCCATGTTTGTATGAACGTGCGCTACCTCCGTGGTATCCCCAAGCTAGAAAATAAACCGAGTTTGATTACAATAGATGTATGCACTTTTGCAAGGTAGTCACGTGTTTCTAGATAGAGCAATAGATATTTGACGTTTGTGATGTTTATTTTGAACTAGCAATCAATCATGGCATGATTAAAAAAGAAGTTCATTTGTTATCTATTTTCCGATAAAGGGTGCTTTATTGTTTAGGGTTTATGTATATCATTTATGCCATTAGTTGTGTCCCACTACTCAGTTTTACAACTAGAAATTTTAATTGCTAAAAAATGTCATCTCTCCGTTAGGCGCATCCTCACAAGACATTATTACTGTTAGCTCAAAGCTCGTTTATCATGTTATAATGACCGAAATACCTATGGTGCAACGTGCCAGTTCTCCCTCTATCTCACTAGCTATGACAAAGTGTGGGTCCCACTCGATCCCAAAAAACATTCTTATTTTCCTTTAAAATCATTTGATTGCTTACTCCTGACATGTGGGGCCCACATTTATAATTGTGAGACATAGAAAGCTGACATGTGGATCTAGGGGTATTTTATTCATATAACACGGTCAGCGAGTTTGACCTGACAATAATAGTGTCTAATGGCATTTTTGAGTAAATATCTAATGGAATGATAACATTTTTTAAGTATCTGTGACATTTTTGAGCAAACATCTCGCATAACAATGGCATTTTTGAGCAGTAATAAGTTCTGATGGCAAAACTGAGTAGTAGAACAACATAAATGATAAAACTCTGCATAACTAAGATGCACACAACTAAAAATATCTATCTATAAATCAATGTGGGCGCCGAAAAGTGTCTGCCCCTGTCGCTGCCGACCGCGCTGACCGGCGGCCTGTGGTTTCCGGGGGTGTTCGAGCTCCTTGCGGCGACCGTGGGCGCGTCCATGCCGTGGATGGCCGGCGCGCCGCCCGCGCGCACCGGGCCGGCGATGCCAGCGCTCGTGCCGCCGTACGTCGGCGTGACCCGACAGGAGCAACTCAGCATGTGGGGCTCGTTTTTCAACCCGTTCCGTGTCAGGCAGAGGGTGCCAGCCCAGCCGTCGTCGGTGCCGGCGGAGCCCAGGGTGCCCGCCGTCGCCAGTGCAGTGCTCAACAAGACGACGGCGGTGGACCAGCCGGCCGCCGGCGTGCAGATCGGCGAGCCCAAGTGGGGCGTCTGTTGGAAACGGTCTTATACGTGTCGTATTGCAATCTAACTCTGTATTGTTGGTCCTATATATATACGAGATATGTGGAGGCTATGCCCCACGCAACCCTAACCAAACTTGGTAATAGAGCCTCTTTTCCAAGCCGCGCCGCATGCTCGTTTTCTCGCGTCGCCGCTCGCTCGATCGCATCGTCGCTCGCCTCGATCGATCTCGCGTCGCCGCTCGTTCCTGCGTCATCGCCCGGCCTCGCAGCTCCTGTTCGATGGCGTCTGCTTCCTCTTCCGCATCGATGCAACTGGCCATTATCGGCCCGGTTGTGACGCCTCCGGCCGCGACGGCGCCTGTCCCGTCCATCGCGCCTTCCCTTGGCGTACGACTGGATCGCGGCAACTTCCCGCTA
Source organism: Triticum dicoccoides (assembly GCF_002162155.2). Classification (NCBI taxonomy): domain Eukaryota; kingdom Viridiplantae; phylum Streptophyta; class Magnoliopsida; order Poales; family Poaceae; genus Triticum; species Triticum dicoccoides. The sequence continues at coordinate 69,952,828 of NC_041389.1, forward strand.
TGGCGCACCCTCACCGTGACGCATCTCTCCGGTGCCTCTCTCCATGGCTACCTTGACGGCTCCGTTGCTGCTCCGCCCACAACCATCTCCCAGGGGACAGGTGCTGCCGCCACCACTGTGGCAAACCCTGCGTATGCAACATGGTGGACGCAGGACCAGAAGGTCCTCGGGATCCTCCTCTCCTCCATGACGGAGGACATTGCGTCTCAGCTGATCAGCTGCAAGTCCGCTGCTGCCGCGTGGACCTCCATCCACGCCATGTTCAGCGCGCAGAACCGTGCCGAGGTTCGGCACATCCGGCGACAGATTTAGTCACTGAAGAAGAACGACATGACTGCCAGCGAGTACATGCACAAGGTGAAGGCTCTTGCTGACGCCATGGCCTCCGCTGGATCCCCTCTCGCTGATGACGAGATCATCGACTACATGCTTACCGGATTGGGCAAGGCCTTCAACCCGATCGCGGCTTCGCTTAGTGTCGTGGTCACCCCGGTCGCGCTGGCTGAGTTCTACTCCATGGTTCTCAACTATGAAGCGCTGCAGCTGTCGCAGCAGGCCGACGATGAGGAGTGGACCTCGTCGGCCAACGCCGTGGCACGGTCCGGTGCTCCCGCCCCCGTCAAACGCCCTCGAGCACCCGACACTGGTCGCACCACCGACGTCCGCCCCGCTGGAGGCTACCCGCAACAACAGGGGCAGGGCTACCAGCACGGCAGCCAAGACAACCATCATAACAACGGCGATGGAGGAGGCGGCAACGGCCGCAATGACAATCATCGCTGGCGCCCGAGGTGCCAGATTTGCAAGAATTGGGGTCACGAAGCCGACACCTGCAAGAAGCGCTTCGATTCAGACTACTCCAGCGGCCATTGCCGCTCGGCATATAATGCATCGACCTCCTCCAACAACTCCACACACTGGGTTCTGGACTCCGGCACCACGGATCACCTGACTAGTGACCTGGAGCATCTTCAGTTCCGCGAGCGCTACGGTGGCCATGATCAGGTTCAGGTGGCCAACGGCTCAGGTTTGTCTATTTCGCATATTGGGCACTCGACCTTAGCCGGTTCTTCTCTTCGCATGAACAATATTTTACATGTTCCAAATATTAGCCAACATCTTCTATCAGTCTATCTTCTTGTGTCGGATAATCGTATCTTCATTGAATTTCATAAATATTTTTTCCTTGTTAAGGACAAAGCCACCAGGAGAATTCTTCTTCGAGGTAGAAGCAAAGGAGGGCTCTACCCTCTTCCACTTGGACGAGCCTCGCATCTGTCCGAGCGTCAAGCGTCGTCCAGCGTCCGTGTCTCCTCATCTCAGTGGCATCAGCGTCTCGGTCATCCATCCAAAAATGTCGTCAGCTCCATTGTTAGGAATAATGATCTTGAGTGTTCAACCTCAGATACTTCTGCTTTAGTTTGTGATGCTTGTCAATGTGGTAAAAGTCGTCAACTATCTTATACTGCTTCTGCTCGTGTGTCTACTATGCCTCTTGAATTAGTTCATACTGATGTTTGGGGCCCTGCTCGTGCTTCCTCTGGGGGGGTACAAGTATTGCCCGTTTTTGCTGGATCTATCTACTGAAACATAAGTCTAATGTTGAGCAGGTGTTTTATGCTTTTCAAGCACATGTTGAGCGCCTTTTGGATGCTAAGCTTAAAGCTGTCCAATCTGAATGGGGTGGCGAATACCATAAGTTGGACCGTTATTTTCTTCGTATGGGCATCTCTCACCGAGTCTCTTGCCCTCACACCTCCCTACAGAACGGCATTGCCGAGCGCAAACACCGACACTTGGTTGAAACTGGTGTTGCTTTGTTGGCTCACTCGTCTCTCCCTTTACGTTATTGGGATGAAGCTTTTCTGACTGCGTGTTACCTTATTAACCGCATGCCCACCCCCGTGCTTGGTCAAGATACTCCTATTCATCGTCTTCTGAAAATTCCACCCAACTATTCTTTTCTTCGTACCTTCGGGTGTGCTTGTTGGCCTAGTTTGCGGAAGTATAACTCACACAAACTAGAGTTTCGGTCCAAGATGTGTGTTTTTCTGGGATATAGTCCTATGCATAAGGGGTACAAGTGTCTTGATCGATCTACGGGTCGTATATACATCTCGCGTGACGTTATCTTTAACGAGTCTGTCTTTTCGTTTGCTACTCCCAGTGTCACTATCGATGTATCCGCACTTGACGAGGCTATTTCTTTTCCATCCATAGAACTAGCTACGAGTGCTCATGTGCGTAATTATGACTTCACCTACTTGGTTACTAATCCGTCTCGCCTAGCCAGTGTATCTCCTGTGCAGGCTCCGCACCCGGCCGTGCTCGACGTACACGCCATGCAGATCGACGTGCATGGCGGCCAGGCTTCCCAGGCGGGGGTCCTGCCTGCCCGTGCGGCTGGCTCCTTCTGCGCCTCGCCAGCCAGTGAGTCGGTCTTGCTAGCCAGCGCGTTGGTCTCACCAGTCAACGCGTCGGCCTCGCCAGCACCTGGAGCGGCGGCCGGCTCCCCATGTGCCTCGTCGGCCCATGAGCCATCTTCGCCGGCTCCTGTGCCACTGTCGCCGAGTCCCGCATCGTCGCCAAGTTCAGCACCGTCGCCATCCTCGCCTACACCTCCCGCCGTCGTGTGAGTATGGAGAATTGTAGGCCTACCTCTACACCATTATCTTCCACTGAGCATCTGGCTCGTGAGGTCGGCACACCCTTGGGTGTTGAGGATGCTACTTGATATCGCAGCATTGTTGGAGGACTTCAGTATTTAACGCTCACTCGTCTTGACCTGTCCTTTGCAGTCAACAAGGTTTGCCAGTATTTATCACAGCCGACTAATGAGCATTGGGAAGCTGTCAAGCGTATATTGCGTTATGTCAAAGGGACTTTGAGTAAGGGATTGAGGATTCGTAAATCTCCTTCCACTGGTGTCAGTATTTTCACGGATGCTGATTGGGCTGGATGCATTGATGACCGCCGCTCCACTAGTGGTTTTGCTGTGTTTGTTGGATCAAATCGTGTCTCATGGAGTTCCAAGAAACAGCCAACTGTCTCTAGATCGAGTACGGAGGCAGAGTATAAAGCTTTAGCTAATGGAGCAGCTGAAGCAATCTGGGTGGAGACCTTACTCAAGGAGCTTGGGGTCTTCAAGCAGCGTACCGCCATTCTGTGGTGTGATAATCTTGGGGCTACGTACCTGACGGCAAATCCAGTCTTTCACGCAAGAACCAAGCACATAAAGATAGATTTTCACTTTGTCGTGAGCGCGTTGCTTCTGGTGTTTTAGATGTCAGGTTTATCTCGTCTAATGACCAACTGGCTGATGTATTTACTAAACCGGCCACACGACAGATGTTAGAACGTTTCCGGTCCAATCTAAACCTTGTATGTAGTAGTAGTTCAGATTGAGGGAGTGTGTTGGAAACGGTCTTATACGTGTCGTATTGTAATCTAACTCTGTATTGTTGGTCTTATATATATACGAGATATGTGGAGGCTATGCCCCACGCAGCCCTAATCAAACTGCGTCTTCTTGGGATCCGCTACTCCAAAAAACAACGGCTAGCTTAATTAGCTACTCCATATCTCAAGGCGCCGTGGCAAAATAAGCTAATTAGCTTAGTATATTAGTAATTAAGTAATAAAAAGTAAAAGTTATATATGAAGAAGCCTTCTTTTTCGAGAGTAGTACAGGTAGATGTATGGAACTTTTGCAACGTAGTGAAATGTTTATTTTGAACTAACAATCAATCATGGCACGATTGAAAAAGAAGTTGTTATATGTTGATTATTCTTTGTAAATTGGACTCAATGTATGATGTACTCCTATAGCCCGCTATCGTAATTTCCAACACGTGAGATTGAGCAGCTGGAGGTTGCCCAACCGCGCTACCTTTTGGCGGTGCCATGTTGTCGGAGAGGTCGAGGAAGACCAGCTATAAGGCGTTGCTGAATTCCGGCGGGACCTTGCCCTCGAACATGCCGTCAAGGATGCCGAAGGCGAGGTCTGAGGTACCGGAATTTGGTGACAGGATCTGCTATCTCTTAAGAACTAGCTAGAGTAGATTGAGAACAAACATCACAAAGTGTAGACAACTTAGAGAGAAGATCTTGAGGGAATTATGGCGAATTTCAGGTACGCCTTCACACCAAACAGAACATGGCGGCTAGGGTTTATACTCGAGTACAAGATGGCGGTCTCTCTCCTCCAAATCAATGGCTCCTATAGCCTTACATTAGGTGAGAAGTAGATGGAAACACATTGAAAAGTAAAATGGAGCTGCACTATCTCTTGCCGGAATTCAAATAGTGACAGCCAAGCCTTGCTGGCGTTGGATGCGCTATGGACAGTGGGAGAGCTTGATGACTCCATCGACAAAGCGCCAAGTTAATGGCGGATCCTTATCGGACGGCTGAGCGAAGTCGGAGATGGCACACACAAAGAAGTGTCTTGTTTCTTCAGTTAGAGCATCTCCAACAGGCGCCCAAAAAGAGCTCCGCGCTTTAAAAAATCGTTTTTTTAGGCGCCGAACAGCTCCAGCAGAAGCTGTAGCGCTAAAAGTTTTTGGGCGCGCGCTGAAAAACGCTATCGCGCGCAGCATATTTTGGGCTTCAGATAGCGCACGCTTCATAATTTGCACTGTGTGCTTTTTAGGCACGTGTTTTTGTGCATCTGCTAAAGCAACGTTGGTCCCGATGCATTAAAAATGCTACAGTGGCGCACTATAACTTTTATTGGGCGCGAAATATTTGTGCGGTAGTTGGATATGCTCTTATGAACAGTGAAAGCAATGGCGGAGCTATGTGTATAGCTGAGGGGGTTGTGGCACCCTCCCAGCCCAACACAAATCCCTGAAGGAAAAAATTTTAGGGGGACATAGTTAGAACAAAGTATTCTCATTTGCCCCCCAAACATGTATACTTTGCCTTTTGCCCCTGACATTGCAGTCAAGCTCCGCCACTGGAAAGTGTCGCAATCTTCTTCAGTTTGGGGCCTGACGGTTGGCGAGGTTGCTAAGCTCCGGTGAGATCTCATGGTGCCATCTGCCATGTCCAGCCTAAGGTTGAAGAAGTCGCACAAAAGGAAGAAGGCTGAACTGCGGGTCCATTAGAGAAGGTGTTTTGGCTGACGTCGAACACCCGAAGGCGTTGGAGGAGAGGTCGAACACCAGCAGCCAGAGAGCTTGCCGCTCTGGTTCCTCTAGGCAAGATCGATCGCGTTGACAAGGCCGGCGGCCTTCCAGTATGCAAGCGCACCAGCGGGTCGACGAACTTCGCTTTGAGCGCCAGCAACACCGCCCACTCGTCACCGCCGACGGTCACACACGCAGACATTGCCGCCGCTAGACAAGATGATAGCTAGTGCCACCACCAGCAGCAGAACTGCCACTCTTGCAGCTATTAAAATCTACTGCACAAGAAAACAATACTTTAAAAAAGACCAATTCCGCTCTTTGCTGCTTTTTAGTGTTGTGCCATAGTGTTCTGCCATTGTCTATACAGCGTCCGCTCTGCTCTGTTTCTACTTAGTTTCGCTCGCATCTACGAGATTCTTATTTATTTTTTTTTGTTGCGAAAAAGAGGTTGAAACTCGCATCAAACGATGCATACAACCATCTTTATTAATTATTCAACAACAGTCTGATCCAAAGCCACCACTCATACCTACAAATTCGATAATGTGAAGTGCCCCACTCCTCATTGTCTAGAACCGGAGTCACTGCCGATCCGCCAGCAATGACGTATCAGGAGCCTACATCCGGTGCAGCATATCTAAAGGGCACACCGCATGCATACGTTTTTAAACCGCCATCACCATCGAACCGCTGACCTATCTCTAGGAAGGAGATTCACATCATCCTTGTCAGGCCGGCCATCCATCGACCCCGCCAAGGTGTTAAACAACGCCACCGCCCTGCACTCGTCCATCCAGACATAACGGTGGTGAAATGAAGAGAAGATTGCATGATTTCTTCTAAGTAGGAGGATTATGTGCCACTAAACTAAACCTCCTTGGCATTTTCTTGACATGTGCAGTATGTGTTTGTGTTGTGCCAGAACACCTCACCCGGTGAGAAAATGTGAGGCGTTTGGAGCCAGAGGAAGAAAATATGACATAAAACATGGCAATTCCTTTGACGGGAAAGAAGATTAATTAAGTTAAGTTAATCCAAGGGGAGGCATGTCCTGTGTGCAGAGAAAACAAAAAGTGTAATACCAAGGGTAAACCACTTTTGAGAAACATACAATTTAGGCGCCTATGGTTTGTGCCGCTTTTGGATCTCAGATGTGCTCATAGGAGTAGTGTGTACGTGCATGCGTTCATAGGGTTGGGTTTATGTCGTGTGTGTGAGCATCTGCGTTTCTACTATGTTCAAAAGAAACACACAATTTAGTTCTCTTTATGAAGCTTAGAGAGATATACATGTTTTTTTGGGATTAGAGCACTAAATCAACTGCGTGTCTGCGTCACACAAGTTAAGGGATAATGAATGCATTTTAATCTTAAAAATGGTTCAAACGTATTATTAAACTCAAGCTAGTTCAAATGTGTCATAAACTCAATCTTATTTAAAGTACATGTTTCATGTCCATAAAAATCTTTAGTACATCGTCATCCCCTAAAAATATCTTGCTCAATAAATTTAACTAAACGGATATTTAACAACCATCATTCATAGAATTTTGAACATATATATGCTTCATTATGTTCGGAAGAACACCCTTGCAATGTTCAACTACCAAAATCAGGAACAACACTAGTTTGGCAAGAAGTGCATCTACTTGTAAATATAGAATAAATTTTGTTTCATTTCAACAACTTGACTAAATAGCTGAACATACTTTTTGTAGTTTCCTTAAACATATAATCTCTTTTGTCATTTATAATGTTATCAAGTTGAAAAATAAGATCTCTGAAATACACATTTTAGACATCATCATAAAAAATCATACAAAATATAAGCTATATGTTCATACCAGACTAAAGTTGCGGCCGTATGCATCGTTCTGATGCAGAGGCCGGGGAGTCCCCCCTTTTCGTAAAAAATACCAGACTAAAGTCACTAAACTAAATGCAACATATAACGTTTATATTAAGTTTTTTTTTTGCGAACCATTTTTGTGGACCATAACATAAATTCATGTTTAAAAATGCATTAAAAATACGAAAAGGATGATATAGTGCTTGTTGACATATTAGGCAAGACTAAATTAAACATGTAATATTTAGATAAATTACTATTTTTATTTTGTGAATTGTTTGTGGGGGCTATATTAAAGTGGTTCAAGCATTCGGTATATCATAAGCCTATAAAACTGTCGGCCTACAGTAACCTCATCTTCAGATCACTCCTTTCAAATACAACAACTTCTGCTTGTTTTCCAAACCTACGCCACTAGCGTCACTGGCTGAGTCTAAGTTCACCGACGTTCGCACCGTAACGAGCAGAATTCAACGTATCCATCACCAATAACCTCCCAACAGCCCACTCTGGCACAGTGGTGCCTTGCCGTGTCTCTGACGACTCCCTGGAGGTGAAGCTGACTATGATTTATGGGATAATAGACTTCTCGGTCTATGTTCCACACCTATAAATGGATAATTTTGCAGTATTAAGATCAGTAATGCTAATGTATATCATCTATAATACCAATCAATAAATCCAATGTAACATATGTATCTGCACACCGTCACCAAAACCATCAGGTAGTTCTGCAGCTACTGCAAGTGACTATCCTCCAAATGGCGGACTACCACTAGGCCTACTCCGGCGGCGGCATTCCGATGCTCGCCATGGTGAGCAGCATGCTCAGGGCAGGAAGAGGATCCAAACACCCGACGACAGAACCTACACAGTCAATCGGGAAGGTGTATCGGCTATCTCTCGCCAAACACCCATACCCCCATCGTGCATTGATCAAGAACCAAAAAGAAGAAGGCAAGAAACTCTGAAATTTCTTCAGATTTGTCATTTTTCACGTAAGCGAAAAGATAACGCAGCAGTGCAGTGATGTTAAGAGGGCAAAACATGAGTCGAAGACCAGCTCAAGCGAATTGAAACTACGCAGAACAACCCCTATTGCTATTCCAAGATTATTTTTTTTTGACAAAACCAAGAAGTCGAGTTTTTTCTCAAGAAACAATAGATTCTTTGTCCAGAGTTAGGGACAATGGCTATCTATTATCTATACCTATACCTACCAAGGTGGGTCTTGTTCGCTTCTTTCGATCATCGATCGATGAGGAAAAATATATACACGATGAGGACTCAAACTTGAGACCTCCACAATTGACAACAACACAACAACCAACTCACATATCATTTGTTCCGTGTGCAAAACCTAGTCGTTACCTAACTACGAGTTGCCTAGAAAATGGAAGCTACCTGAAAAAAAAGAGGGAATGCGCGTGTCAATTAAAAAAAATCCCGCTAAATGAGGACAGGAAGATGCCAATAAAAGTGAAAGACCCAAGATAAGGAAGGACATGCAGGAAATTGACTCCAATTAAATGAATTGTCGGTTTGTTTGGAAAATTAAGTGGGATTTCTTTCCATGAAATGGAATTTTCATGACATAATTGGCCGCATTTCTTTCCATCAAATGGAATTTTCATGACATAATTGGCCGCATTTCTTTCCATTAAATGGAATTTTCTTCACGTAATTGGCTCCCTAATTTAAATGTTATTATGCTGAAATTTGTTAGATAGCCCAAAAATTAAGTCGCTTTAAACGGGGAGAAGACGTTGCATTCCATGAGAAAAAATAAAATTGAAAGGCAGCACAACATCTCCACACATTTTTTTGGAACAAACATGCAAGAATTCCCTCAAAAAGCACAAACATACAATAAAATATATTATTTAGATGCATATATGGGAGTACAAGATGCGTAACATACCTTAGATGATAGATAGGGTTAATTCGGACTATATAGAAATTGGTGTTGGGATATCGGAGTTATGTGACAAAACAATCGACTTTTCTTCCCAGTAACAAAATGGATATTTGAATTTTGTTGTGCTAAATTTTCATAGTCTAATTTAAAAAATCTTTAGGACATATTAGTTTATGGTTTTTTCGTTATTTAATTTTGTATGTTGTGTTTTTAGATGCAAAGATATATTTTTCTCCCATTGCAACACACAGGCATATTTCCTAGTAGTATATTATAACAGAAGTCAAACAAGATATCACATTCATCCACACAGGCTAAAGAAAATACTAATTTGATTTAGATTATAACAGTTGAGACTAAAAGATCTAAAAGTTAGATACAACACGTAAGATAAAAAGAAGAGCTACGCCATGTATTCATTGTCTAGGAGAAAAACATATATGTGTCCGGCACGAGCAGAACGAACTAATTGTATAATTGTACGCCCAGCCGAGGATAGCTAATTGGTTTGGTGATCGCATGATCCATCTAGGAAAAAATAGTAAGAGCAGCCCGATTCTGAATCATGAAGGTGTGTACATTGGTTGGACTATTTTTTTTATTATGTGGTCAAGTCCAAGCGTTTTTTTAACACAGTACAAACACAAGCGCTCATATACACGCGCATACACTCATCCCTATGAATGCACACACGCACACTCTATCCCTATGAGCACCTCCGAAAGACTGAACCGATATATCATCTTAAAATTTACGAAGTCACCGTAAGCACCTCGTCGTCGACGGAAATGTCTTCTCCCACTGAATGCACATCGCCGGAAATCCTGAAATAATCCAGGAATAAATGCGAGCACCAGTACTTGAACCGTGGTGGGCTGGGGATACCACAGTCCCTCTAACCATTCAACCACATGTTGGTTCGCTGTCAAGTCCAAGCGTTCAAGGGTAGCTCGGGAGGCACTAGAATAACAGAAAATTTGAACTGAGAAGAAAGTTGTCCAATCCGGCATAAGTCAATCCAGAGCACTCAGCTTCCTACGTGTACAAGGGGCTGCCATTCTTTCCTGTAGCATTGTATGTCATGACATCAACATTGATGTCAGCATAGTCCTTTCTCATCGAGGCCCTTATTTCAAAGAAGAATATCTCAGTAGTTTTCACTACGTACCAAAATTAGGAACTAGATAAAGATCGGGCTTCAGTAAATAACATATAAAAAAGGGAGTCAAGATACCATGCCATAAAATGCTCACGCTGATTCAGATCCATACATGAGATAGTTATGTGTTGACCCATCAAATCACTATGGATACCCTAAAAAAAATCACTACGGATCAAAACATTCACGTGTGATGAGTTTTTTTTTTTGATGGGATAGAAAATTTACGTGTGATGAATTGATATACACATGCGTGCATCGATATAGATTAAATTATATTGACTGTAAATTTTAGATATTAATGGATAAGATTTTAAAAATGTAGCGAAAGGCGGGTGATAGGCGCCGGCGGACCGGCCGAAAATTTGGGCCGGTCGCCGCGCGTCCGTTGGATGTGCTCGCCTTCAACCGTCGGATCCACGTGAAACGTTGTTTCTCGTCTCGCTGCAGTTTCTCTCCCGCGTCAGATCCACTAAAATAGGTCGTTCCCTCCTCCCCTGCGCGAATGCTAGGCACCGCCATCCGCTCCCTCGAGCCCTGGTCTGCAGCTGGACGCGCTCTCGTTCGCAGCTTCGCCGGCGCCGCTCACAACCTCGCCAATGACATATCCATCGCCGGTAGCCGCCTGTCGCCATCGATCGTAGCAAAAAATCAACGCTGAACACAATTACACAACAACAAAAAACCTCCGTGTGTAGCAAAAATCGACAAGTCGCCGTTCGTGCCCGTGGTCGTCGTATGGCTTTGCAGCTTTTTTGCACATGGTTGTAGCTCTGCCACTGCCCAGTTGTAGCTCCTCCAACGGGGCAACCATCCGTGCTGGATACGGCGGCCACATGACTCCAGGATACTGCTGGAACCGGCCATCATGGTTGCTTCAACCGTATCGACCGCGAGCTGGAACCGTGTCTGACGAAGCTGCCGGATCGACAATTTGGCGATGCGGCAACCGCGCCGGCTGATACTAGAACAGGCCAAACCAGATGTTGGAACCGGCAGAGAGAGAAGCTGGAACCGGGGACAGAAAATGTTGCTACGGTCGAGGAAGAGCTGCGGTGTCGCCGGCAATTTGCTGGAACCGGTGCAAAAAAAGTTGCAACCAGGTGGTGGAGAAGCTACAACCTGCAAAATAACGCGTGAACGGCTGCAGCTCCCAACGTGGCCGGTAGAGGCTCTTCCTTCTGCCGTCCATGGTCCATCTGGGAGCGAGAGGGTAGGGCGTCATCGGGAAGCTGGAAGGGAGGGCTGTCGGGGTTGCATAGGGAAAAAAAAGCTCGTCTGAGAAAAGAGGAAAAGGAGAAGCAGAGAGGATGTCCACCGGTGGAGGCTCGCCGGAGCTAGGGATGCAGCGGTGCGAGCGTGAGGCAGCAGACGCGCGCAGGTGGATGAGCGGTGGAGGGAGAAGAAGAAAGAAGAAGCTAGGCGATAGAAAAGGGATAAGATTTGTGCGGGTGAAAACGGCTTGGTGGGGATAAGGACGTGTGTGGGATCCGCGTACACATGGCGCATGTGCAGCGGACCGGCGCAAAATTCAGCCGGTCGGCCGGGTGTAAACATTACCCTACATATAAATATTATCGCGTACAAACAGTTGGACATGTCATGTAGTTTTTTTTAAAGCATGTCACGTGTAGTTCAACATGTCTTTCATTTTTTAGGGGAGTTCAAGTGTTCAACATGTCTTTGGTTCAACATAGACATAGCTTTTACTTTGGTGTTGTAAAAGTAAGGCAACTAGAAAAAAGATCTGGCAGCCAAATATGGAAGGTCCAATAAATTGTCAAGAAAAAGAAAGAAAAAAGAGGTGTCCAACACGAAAAACCAAAAGAACGGTCCGGCCTAAACCTCCACCGAAAATATAAGGAAATCTCTTTAAAACAGCGGGTTGATTTACGGACGAAATCATCCGCCTCGCCCCGCGTGCCATGTCTTGATGGGACGAGTTAATTGCATGGAACTACCAGTCTACCACACTTCGGCACGGCGCGGCGCGGCGGCGCGGTCGGGCGGTGCAGTGGCGCGGCGGCGCGGTGGCCGAAACCGTTGCTGGATTCAAACGCCGCCGCCCGTGTCCCTCGTCTACTCGTTCCTGAATCCCGGATCCACTTCAGCTAGACGAGCCAGCGTTGCTGGGCTGCAGCATGGCCCAACCATGGCCCAGTGAGGCCAGCACATTTAAAAAATATGTGGGTAAAAAGACAAATGTTCAGAAAATTTTAGTGTCTTCACTCAGGACCACACGCATGCATAATTATTATGCATCCTCATTATATTTTTCAAATACAAAACTAAACAAATTATATGGCCAACTCACAGTTATTGCGTATATTTGTTGTATTTTTAATGCACAGTTACTCAAAAATTTGAACGTCAACCCAAAAACAATGCAGAGACCAGCATGTTTATTCTTCAGACCGAACGTAGTATGCGTAATATATATCCAAAAAAAATCATACACACGTGTATATAGACATCGTATATTATAAAATGCTAAATATATATACGATAAACATTTTAAAATATGATATCATATATTTAAATAAGATCATTATATCTTAAAAAATGTTCAATATACATATTAAACGATGCAGCGAACATTTTTTAAATTGTACGACACGATGAACATATAATATCATTTTGTGTTGTATAAAAATCGGAACGGCTCGGAGTTTAAAGACGTAGACGCGTACTAGTTAACGCATAGGATGGCGTGGGGCAGAGGCAGCAAGCGCGCACGGCGAACCACTAGGCAGGATCGATTTCCGGCGGACGGTCGCGCGATTTTCTACTTTGTTAAAAAACGAATGGTACAAAGTATAAATAAATTTACGTGTGCTATTTGACGTAAAATGAGCAGCAGCGCAGCGGTAGCATGCATCCTCGTCAAACGGCACTGTGCGGTTTCGGCGCGCGTCCGGTAGACTGTTTTCTAACACCTAGACTTAGAGTTGGTACTGCATGGCAAAAAAATGACTAATGATACTGATTCGTTATGACGTGCCGAAGTGTGATGGTTCCAATCGAAGACGCGCGCGTCCGGTAGACTGTTTTCTAACACTTAGGCTTAGAGTTGGTACTGCATGACAAAAAAATGACTAATGATACTGATTTGTTATGACGTACCGAAGTGTGATGTTCCCTGCAATTAACTCTGATGGGACCATGCACCATCACATCTACCTTATCTCCAGATCCACCGTGAGCCAATCATTTCCTGTCCTCTGCCGAGATCCCCATTTTCACTTGGTCTCCTACCTTCATCTCCACGTACCGTGGCCATCTCAGCTCACCTCTTCGACATTGGCCTCGTCTGGAGCCTACAATGTCACGCGTCCTCGGCACCGGCGCGCTGGAAGGTCGTTGATGCTGCATCGTCTCCGACGAGAAGCAACGCAACACGTCGACGAAGCTGCGGTGCAGCGCACGCTGCTTCAACCGGGATCTCGCCGCCGGCGAAGCTTCAATGCAGCATGCTCGCTTCGACCCAAATCTCGTCGGCGGCGAAGCTGCAGTGCAACGCACGTGCTTCTTCCACCCGAATCTCGCCGCCGGCGAAGCTGCAGTGCAACGTGCACTGCTTGGACTGGAATCTCGCCGCTGGCGAAGCTTCAATGCAGCGTGCTCGGTTCGACCCAAATCTCATCATCGGCGAAGCTGCAGTGCAACACACGTGCTTCTTCCACCCGAATCTCGCCATCGGCGAAGCTGCAGTGCAACGTGCACTGCTTCGACTGGAATCTCGCCGCCGGCGAAGCTGCAGTGCAGCGCGCGCGCTTCGACCCCAATCTCATCGTCGGCGAAGTTGCAGTGCAACACGCGCACTGCTTCCACCCGAATCTCGCCGCTGACGAAGGCTGCAGTGGAACGACCTGCCGTGGCCACCGTGCGCTGCGTCACAGCATCCGTCGCCGCGCCGCTCTGCGTTGAAGCATCCTTCGTCGCCGCGCATTGCGATTCAACACATGTCGTCGGTAGCCTGTGCTGCGATGCAACCCTCGCCGGCGTTGCTACCGTCAGCGACGATAGTCTGCTGCGAAACAAATGACGAAGGCAAGGCACGGCGGACTGTTGCAATGGAGCGACGAGGGGCGCGGCTCCCGGCTACGTTTGCTCGGGGGGAGATGAAAGCAATGGAGCGTTGACCCGTCCGACGACTGTAGAGGATGAATCAGCCGGCTACCGACCCGACTGATTTCCAGAGGAAATAAGTCGGATGATTTTAGCAGTGGCCAAAATATAACCGTTCTAGCATAAAAAGATATACAACAAATAAAATAATAGATGGATGGACGTCAATATACTAAATATTCTCGGAATTTTTTTCATGATATAATGTGCATGTACAAGAATCCCATGTGTGGTGTGCATGGCATGGTGTTAGAAAAACCAGAAAAATATGTCAGCATGGTGTGTGTGATATCAAGGGTACTGTATGTAGTTAACAAAAATAATAGTCATTGCGATAGTGAAGCCTTGAGGCAACTAATCATGTTAATGCGCGAAGATGGGCGAGTATGTGAATCGGTAGAAGAGATCCATGCCGAGGTACAAAACTTCTACACTGAACTTTACACGGCTCAGCCGGAGTTGGATGTTGAGGCGGTTCTTCATCATGTTCCGGCAAAAGTAGATCAACAAATGAATGATCGTTTGCTACGGCCGTTCAGAGCAGAAGAAGTGGAGGCCGCGTTGTTCTCCATGAAGCCATCAAAGGCGCCGGGGGTGGACGGGTTCACTGCATGCTTCTTCCAACGCCACTGGCCAGTACTAAAGGAAGAGGTCACTAGTGCAGTTTTGGAGTTTCTTAACGGGGGTGTGATGCCAGAGGTTATAAACAAAACTGTGATATGTTTGATTTCGAAAATAAAATTTCCAAAGAACATTACCCAGTATAGGCCGATCTCTCTCTGCAATGTCATTTATAAAATCTGTTCTAAGGTTCTTGCGAACAGGTTAAGGGAGATTCTGGATGATGTTATTTCTGAGAAGCAAAGTGCCTTTGTGCCGGGAAGGCTCATTACTGACAAATGTATTGACAGCATATGAGTGTGTTCACTCCATGAAGAGGAAAAGAGGTAAGCAAGGGTGGTGTGCGGTAAAATTGGATATGATGAAGGCATACGACCGGGTAGAGTGGGCATATCTGCAAGGGATTATGCAACAACTGGGATTTGCCGAAGACTGGATATCACTTGTTATGCGGTGTGTTACTTCGGTGAGTTTTCAAGTGAAGGTGAATGGTACGCTGCTCGCACCATTTCAGCCTTCGAGGGGCTTCCGTCAAGGGGACCCCATTTCCCCATATCTTTTCTTGCTTTGTGGCGAAGGTTTATCATGTATGTTAAAGAACTATGATAGTGGATGGATTGATCGTGGAGTCCGTGTGGGTCTCATGGCGCCATGGATATCGCATTTGCTTTTTGCAGATGACTGTTTTATGAAATCGGATGGAAGAAGTGCAATGAGACTGAATGAGATACTGGAGGCCTATGAGTTAGGATCCGGTCAGAGGGTGAACAAGTCGAAGAGTTCAGTCTACTTCAGCCCAAACACTGGGGCGTCGATGAAAGTGGGGGTAAGAAATAATTTGCAAATACAGAGAGAAGCCCTGCCTGAGAAATATCTGGGTCTCCCTACAGCAGCAGGCAGAATCACTGAGAGACAATTTCAGCATATTGTGGAAAGCTCAAGGGGGAGAGTTCAGTGGTGGTGTCAAAAATTCATGTCAAGTGCAGCGAAGGAAGTTTTGTTAAAGTTAGTGATCCAAGCTCTACCTACCTTCTCTATGAGTTGCTTCAAACTCACTAAGGGGTTGTGCAAGAAAATAACAGCCATCATGGCAAAGTTTTGGTGGGCTGGTTCACTTGACAAACAAGGAATGCATTGGCAATTTTGGGATAAAATGGCAATCCCAAAGAATAAAGGAGGATTGGGGTTTCGAGACCTACAGATCTTTAATGATGCAATGCTTGCCAAGCAAGCATGGAGGTTACTGGATAAACCACAAAGTTTATGTGCTCATGTGCTTCGAGCTAGGTACTATGCTGATGGTGATATTTTACAAGCAAAAATTGCCCAAAGAGTGCATCACCAACATGGAGAGCGATTATAATCGGAAGGAATGTGCTAAAGGAGGGGCTTATCAGGAGGATTGGAAGTGGACGAACTACAGAAATTTGGCATGACAGATGGTTGCCAGGAACCATCTCAATGAGACCGGTCTGCAGGCTGTCCGATGACCCGGTTCAATTTGTTTCGGATCTAATGGATGGTGAAGGACAGTGGGACGTGCAGTTGATTCAGAGAACGTTTATACATCCGGATGTAGAAGCTATCATGAGTATACCGCGTCCGAGGAGGGAAACGGAGGACTTTTGGGCTTGGGCATGGGAGAGGTCAGGACTGTTTTCAGTTTGGTCGGCTTACCATGCGATGATGGAGAGACGAGGGACTGAGGTCGCGACACCGTCCAGCTCGTCGGACGACGTGACATATGGAAGGCACTGTGGAGGCTGCGTGTTCAGCCAAAGATCAGAGTCTTTTGGTGGAGGGTTTTAAAAAAAATTCTACCATCACATGGCGAGCTGAATAGAAGGCATATAAGAACCAACAGTGTCTGTCCGATGTGTGGCTGTGATATGGAGACGCTATTTCATGCGTTGACTGAATGCGATCATGCTTGCAGATATTGGGAGGCAGCGGAGGAGTGGTTTGATTTTAAACTACCCAAGTTACACCCATTAACATGGGCGAGGGACTTACTGGATGGGCATGTTGTGAGCAGAGATAAGAGTGCTATAGCTATATCGGTGATGTGGGCAATC
Organism: Triticum dicoccoides; assembly: GCF_002162155.2. NCBI lineage: Eukaryota > Viridiplantae > Streptophyta > Magnoliopsida > Poales > Poaceae > Triticum > Triticum dicoccoides. The sequence goes on from NC_041389.1 coordinate 69,969,709, forward strand.
TGGATGAGTAGAAATAAGTACGCACATGAAGAGATCAAGTACCAACCTATCCGATCTATGGAGATTATTGAGGAGTTTATAAAATCTTTGGATGTCCCAGGCCTAGCACCGGTGACTAACTCTTTCATTATGGAGAGGTGGTCACCACCGGAGGAAGGTTGGACGAAAATAAATACTGACGGAGCAGTTTGTAAGCAAAGAAGAGTGGGAGGAGCGGCAGCAGTAGCACGGGACCATTCGGGGTCTTTCATTTGTGCGAGACAAACAAAGTATGATGAGATGACTGATCCTTTGGTGTTAGAGCTGACCGCATGTCGGGATGCAATGCTTTTGGCATTGACAAGAAATCTGCAGAGGATTGTGGTGGAAACGGACTATCAGACAATTTGTAATCTGTGGAAGGCAGAGGAGGACAGGTCTATTGGATCTCTGATGATCCGTGAGATGAAATCATATCTCACAAATTTGCAGGAATTTAGATTGAAATTTGTTCGTAGAAGTGCTAATATCCCTGCTCATCTTTGTGCTAGGGGGGCACTAGTTTTGACTGATCAGTCTGTTGATCATGATGTAATTCCTGAATTCCTGATTGCGGCTGTGCAATCAGATTATGTTCCGCCTAGTTAATAAAGTGCCAGGAGGGCGGTTCTCAAAAAAAAAATCATGTTAATGCGCCATAAAATTTAAGTCAAGAAAAAACAAGATATACACAATCTATAATAAGATAAGCAAGAGAGAACTAATTTCCCTCTCTGATAAATAAACAATGGCATGTTAATTACTCTAGATCAAATGAGCGGTATGTAAACTAAAATAAATATCCATGAAGGCATGATGTTGCACTGATAAAAATAATGTCTGTGTTATGCCCATTGATGAGGCAGATGGACAAATTGGACACAAAGTGTTAGTCCCATCCACCAAAAATGTGGGGATATCTTAAAAGGTATTCACTAACTAACAAAGAGGAAATATATGTTAGTAGGAACTCTATCACTCTGTAGAGCAGGCCTCATATATTAACATTTTATGTATATTAGTACAAATTTTTATAATTTTGTACCACAGGCCACATACATTATTCGACCTTTTGTTTCCGTAAACTAGAATCCAGCAATCTAATATACTTAACCAAATTCCCATCATATATCAATAATCTAAACTGATTAGCATCTTGGAAAAACAAATAGTAGTCCACACAATGGCAAATGATTAATAAAGAGAACAAAAGAAAATAAGACTACTCATGAATCATTGTGCAATGATGATAGAAGGTATATATCACATCAAAAACTAGTCACGCAAATGCACAGGTCACACAGCCAGTTCCCAAGAACACAAGAACCAAATCTTCCCCGGCGCGCGTAGGAAGTGTGCAGATGTAGGGAAGAAACGTCTAACCAGTGCCGACGGAGATCCACGGGGGTGGTGCAGGCTGTGGTCGCCCCAACAGTGCGAGCAAACGGGTCGCTCTCACTGGAAGGAAAACCACTGGGATGAGCATCCCTAAAGCTAGCCAGTGGCCAGCAGTCACCGAAGGACAACTTTCATGGCTATCGCGGTGTACGAGTTGAAATTCTTGGAGGCGACGCGAGGTGCAGAGATAGAAGATGAAGGTGTTTTTCTTTTTGAGAAATCTCGCCCTCCTTATAGATTTAAAATAATGTTCATCTCGTAAAAAAACAAATGCATCCTTTTTTTAGAACGTTGCGGGTCCCTGGGTGGGCCAGCCCATTCACACCTACTGCAGCGACTAAGGAACCGGGTTACGGTAGCAGAGTGCTGAGTTGTATTTGAACCGGTGCTCTATAGCAAAACGGCAGATTCTAAAAAAAAAACCCCGGGAAATGTAGCGTCCATAACTTGAAATTTTGTGGAGACATTTTTAAACAGTGAATGATTTTTGAAATCACCAATATTTTTTTAATATACCATTTAGTTATTTTTCTGAAAAATACAAACAATTTTCGAAATTATGTTTTTTTTCAAAAACATTCACGTACAAATAAAAAAAGTTCATTGTGTACAAAAAATGTTTTCATCCTAAAATAGGGAAATGTTCGGTGTGTGTTTGAAAATATGTTCACCGTGTATTAATAAATGTTTCAGTGTGTATTTGAAAAATGTACATCATATATTTAAAAAAGTTCCTGTGTATCTCAAAAATGTTCACCTCATATTATAAAAAAGTTTATAGGAAAAAAGCTATATAAAAATATGAAAAATAAAAAACCCAGAAGGAAAACCAAATCAGAAAGAGAAAAAGGAAAAAATTAAAAGGAAATCAGAAACAAGAAATGAGAAAGAAAAACGTAAACCCCAGCAAAGGCAAGCGGCCGAGAACAAGTAGTGAACGTGGGCTGGCCCACCTCGTCCGCTGCAAGCTCGGCCTCAGCGAAGCCGAGACTGTTTAACGGGAGCTCCAATTTTCCAAATCTTGTTCGGCGCCTTCTGCGCCACTTACCATGTACTCCCTCAGTTCGTAAATATAAGTATTTGTAGAGATTTTACTATGAACCACATACGGATGTATATAGATGCATTTTAGAATCTAGGAGTATAATTGGTTTGCCCAACATTTGGCATTGCCAACATTTGACAAAATTTGAAGTTGTTAACATTTGACAACTTTTTGTGAGATTGGCAATGAAATTTGGCAACCGGCCAATCTCTAGCCAATATTTGGCAGTTGCCAAAGTTTGGCATGTCAACTTTCGGCATCAAACCAATTATGCTCTAGATTCACTCATTTTGCTCCGTATGTATTTCATAGTGAAATCTTTTCAAAGATTTATTTAGAAACTGAAGGAGTATTTGATACACGGCCCTTGAAAACATGTGAAATGGGCCGACCCATCTAAGGTTTTACCAGGAGAAGCTGGTGCCGGTTTTGGGAAGCTACTGGTACCTCCCGGTTGTATTTTCACTTTTTTTTTGTTTAGGTATTCTGCACAGTTTTGTTCGAATTTTTTATTTTTATTTATCTATTTAATTTTCTTTTTGTAAATGCGTGAAGCTTTTCCAATTCGATTTTCTTTAAAATTCATGAACTTTTTGAAATTTCAAGATTTGTTTGAACTTATCTCATTTCGTTAACTTTTTAAAACCCACGTACTTTTTCAATTTTAAAGAAACTTTTTGCAAAATCCGCGAACTTTTTCCCAAATTTCATGGACTTTTTTCATGACCTGTTAATTCATATTCGTGAACTTTTTTGCACATCTATGAACATTTTCCAAATCCAAGGTTCTGTTTCATTTTTTTTTCAAAATTTCCAGATCCAATAAGAAAAATTCAAATGGCTAACCGATCAAGGGTTGACCGTTCAACCATCGAGAGGTCCTCTTCGGCGCCCTCTACGCCAGTTAGCGCTACTGGCGCCCGCACACCACGGTAGTGGGCCGTCCCAGTAAACGCGATGAGATTTGTTTGAACTTATCTCATTTCGTTAACTTTTTAAAACCCACGTACTTTTTCAATTTTAAAGAACCTTTTTGCAAAATCCGCGAACTTTTTCCCAAATTTCATGGACTTTTTTCATGACCTGTTAATTCATATTCGTGAACTTTTTTGCACATCTATGAACATTTTCCAAATCCAAGGTTCTGTTTCATTTTTTTTTCAAAATTTCCAGATCCAATAAGAAAAATTCAAATGGCTAACCGATCAAGGGTTGACCGTTCAACCATCGAGAGGTCCTCTTCGGCGCCCTCTGCGCCAGTTAGCGCTACTGGCGCCCGCACACCACGGTAGTGGGCCGTCCCAGTAAACGCGACGAGGCTAAAAAGCTTATAGCCGTGCAGCTAAAAACATGAGGGATTTCTGGAGAAGCAGGATTCGATCCGTGCCCTCCAACATCCTCACCAGAGAAAATAACCACTACGCCACCTTAGTTCCTTGTCTATTTGAAGGACAAGACTATATTTGACCCTGTTGTTACAACAACATTAAATATGTAAGACAATTCCAGTCTATTATACGTATTATTTTATACTAATAAAAGTGAAAAGGAGAATTCACAATAAAAAGACGTGAACTTGAACAAATTTCATATATTCTAAAAGGTTTGTACAAAAATTAGAAAATGTTTATCAGTTTTGAAAAGTTCATCGATTTGAAAAAAACAGTTCACAAATTTTAAAAAGTTCATCGATTTGAAAAAAACAGTTCACAAATTTGAAAAAAGTTCATCGTTTTCCAGAAAAGTCGATAGGATTTAAAAAAATCACGAATGTGAAAAAAGTTCATCAATTTTGAGAAAAAAGTTCACCAAATTTGAAAAAGGTCATTGAGTTTTTCATCGATTTTGAAAAAGTTCACCAATACTGGAACAAAGTTCATTGAATTTTATAAAAAGTTCAACGAATTTCAAAATTGTTCATCGAATTTGGAAAAAAGTTCATCGTATTTCAAAAAAGTTCATCGAATTTGATAAAAGTTCATTGATTTTGAAGGAAAAGTTCATGAATTTCAAAATAGTTCATTGAACCCAGGAAAAAAAAGACAAACGAAAAACGAAAACAGAAAAAAAGAAAGGAAGATATAAAGACATAAATAGATGGAAGTTTCCATGTCGAGTTGGAACGGCGGGGTGGTTAGTGCAGTGTGTAATTAAACAGGACGTCACCTGCAGACTTTTTTGCCGTTTGGTAAAATAGAGAAAAAACTACATGGGCCGGCCCAGCGGAGAGGGGGGGTATGCGCCCGTTTGTGAATTGCACTTTAACGGGCGCAGAGGGCGCCGAATAGGGTTTGGCTCAACCATCGACTGAGCCGCCAGGTCAACAGACCGACCGTGCGATGCGAGCGACCGTCGGCTTTTGTTGGGCCAGGCCTAGTCGATTAACGAGTGAGCGCCAGGGAAGTTTACCGGCGCTAAAGAGGAGATTCCTCCTACGGCAAAAAGAGCAGCGACACACACATGGGCAGCCCCTTCTTGTTTGATGTTGGGAATTGCCGTCATGGCCGAAGGGGTTGCTCCGACGATGTTCCAGTGTTTTCGTAGTTTCCCAAAATATTAAGGTGGCAATGGACCTCATATTTCTCCGATCTTGCCGAGGTGCATCGATGGAGGTACGCCAGGCAAGTATATTGTCATTTGCCGTGGGGGTCCAGTTAGGCCTGCTCCAAGCGGAAAGAGTTCCATACCATGCTTGCCTAGCCATAGCACATGTTAGGAGTAGGTGGTTGATTGTGTCATGATCCTGATCACACATAGGGCACTTGGGGCTGGTGTGGCAGTCCACGACGTACAAACCTTCATCAGGTCCAGCAGCGATTTCGCACGACCAGCCAAGTGAAGATTCAACATGTAACCGGTGCGTGTGACTTCCACTTGAACTCTGTTGCAGATGCCACTTCTTTTCCTAGAAATTTTCCGTTGTAAGCTGATCTAGAAGAGAACGTGCCATCAGGCTCCCATGCCCACATAAAGACAGCATTGACCCGATGTGATAGCTGCACTGCGTTGATGCTGGACCATAGCAGCATGAAAAAGAAAAATAAACTTGAAAAGGGAAAACAAAAAACAAAAAGCAAAAAGGAAAGTATAGTAAAAACAAAGAGAAGCAGAAAAAAAAGAAAACCAGTACAAACCCGGTTCAAGAGCCTTCTAGAAGGTTCCTAAAATTGGTCAGGATTTTCTAGAAGGTTCCCAAAACCAAATCTATAAAACGCACCGCTTGCAGCTAAAATGGCCATCTTAGTCGCTCGCTGGCTCCAGTGTTCGTCGCAGCAGCAATTTGCCACAATGAGCGACAACAAGTTTATTTGCTGTTTGACGCCCGCAGGTGTCATATACTGATTTTACCATTTCCTTTGCACCCACTCTTGATCGACCATGCTTTCCTGCACATCACATAAAATTAAGTGTACTTAGGATTGGTTTAGTGCGGTTGCAATAGTTCTGCACCTGGTATATCATGCAGTAGCCAGCTCTATTTTTCTTTCTTTTCAACGCAATTGATGGTTCAGTTTACTTCGTCGTGAGGGCCTGAAATCAATGTTTAGTAATAAAATTTAGTGATTGTCCCATGTAAACTTGATTTTGTGGTTGCAGGTTTATTGTCTGTCTTGGGTGGTCATTGTAGCAGTAGTGTGTGTACTGGACAGCCTTCAGCCACCATCGTTTACCTCCGTCTCACCGACCAGCCGCCGTCGTTTACCTCATGTCTCGTTGGACCGCCCGATAGCACAGTCGCCTAACTCTGTCTCGTCGGGCAGCCACCACCGTCTACTTCTGCCTCGTCGTTAATTGTGTGCTAGCAATTCATCTCGAGAACTTGTTAGGTTATTCTAACTCGGCAATGTAACCATGATCTTGTTTTTTGTATATGGATTTTTTTTTGTGATTTTTATTTTCATTTTATTTTTCATGGTGCTACCATGATTTATTTTATTTTCAGGTATAATTTGTGAACATTTTATTTATTTTTCCCTAATGGTCATGGCGTTAGAGCAGAATACTGGCGGGGTGAGGATGTTCACTGCTTTGGGCGTTGCACTGAAGAAGTTTTTATCGAAATGAAATAAAATCAGAAGTAAAATTCAAATTCTAGAGCATTTTCGATCAAAATTTGTTGAATTTTTTATATAAAAATTCTTGAAATTTCACACCACCCTATATCCAATCTGGGAAACTTTCTAGAAGTTTGTCGAACAGAAAAAAAATAGAAGCAATATTCAAATTCAGGACCATTTTGGCTCAAAATTTGGCCAAAAAACAAGATATTGGAAAACAAAATCCACGCTATTCTTAGCTCATTCAACCTGGGAAAGTTTCAAGAAGTTTTGCCGACAGAAAGAAAACTAGAAGCAAAATTAAGATTCAAGAGCATATTGGCTCAAAATTTGGCAAGAAAAAAGTCATCAGAAAATCCCCAAAAATCCACACTACCCTTATATTTAGTCTAGGAAGGTTTCAAGAAGTTTTCCGGCACAGGAAAAAACTAAAAGCAAAATTCAGATTCAGGAGTATTTTTTGGCTTAAAATTGGGTACCTTTCTATGCTGCTTGTGAGTCTGGATGGCTCGTGGCGATACTTGTGGACCAAAACGACCCATGTGGTAGTTATGGGTTGGAATGACCTGTGGTGGTAGTTGTGTGTTGGGACTATCTGTCAAGATAGTTGAGGGTCTGGATGACCCGTTATGGATCCACACATCCTGAAGTGGTAGTTGTGGTTCCGTATGACCCCTATTGATAGTTCTATGTTGGTTGTATATGTAAAGGTAATTGAGAGTCCGTATGTCCCATAGTACTACTTATGATGACCCATAATGCTAGCTGTGGATTCGGTTATCCATATTAGTAGCCGTGGGTTTGGACGACCCGTAGTATTAGTAGTAGGATCGGGCGACTCATGGTGCTAATTGTGGGTTGGTATGGCCCATTGTGTTAGTCGGTCTGGATGACCCGCATCAGTAGTTGTTAGTCTACATGGCCCATAATGCTAGTCGTGGTTCGGACGACTCGTTGTGATAGTTGTGTGTTAGGGCTATCTATAGTGGTAGTAGAGGGACCACACAAACCATAGTGGTACTTGTGTATCAGGACAACTGTAACATCCCAATTTTCCTAAATTTGGATGTTAATAGATCATTCATATGCGTCTCATATTTTTATTGCATCATTTTTTTTCTGAAATATTCTTTTTATTATGCAATAAAGGCAATTTATTGGAGCGGAGATAACATGACTTATCCCTGTTTTAAAAATGTTCATACTGTCCAGAATATTATTTCCAGTTCTGTTGATATGTTCTGGTATTTTTCTTAATCTTCAAAATATTTTATTTGGTTGTTTTGTTGCTGTTTTGTTTGACCTATTGCACAACAATTATTTTCAAAACTGCATTAGAGTAGGAACTAGTTGTTCCTGTAGTTTATATTAGGTGTATATATTTTACTGTGAGTCAAGGTATTTTTATTTAGATTTTATTCTGGTATTTTTATTTTAGTTTTTAACTACTGTAGTTTTTGCTTTAAGAAAAAAAGGAAACCAGCAGGCTAGCGCGCAGCGCACTGCGCAGCCCACCGCACGGCAGCCCAGCCCACTGAATGCGACCCAGCAGAGCACCGCGCCGCACCCAGCCCGCTCGCTCGCCTCCAGCCGCTGACAGCGGGACCCACTCGC
>NC_041389.1:69977980-70019125 GCF_002162155.2 Triticum dicoccoides
GAGGCCGAGCTGGTTCACCCCACGTCCCTGGTCCACCTCGAGCGCGCCCGAGCTGCTGTGCGCAAGCAGAAGACCCCAGGGAAGCCGCACCCCTTCTCCCAATTCTGTCTGTCGCCGCACGCTCTGGTTCGGGCGAAACGCATCTTGTCTTGGAACTAGAGACACCTGGGTATTTGATGTGTACCTTATTAATGCTCGCAGTAGCACCTGGGTATTTGATACTGGTTCTGCTGTTAATATTTGCAACTCGAAACAGGGACTACAGATTACGCGAAGATTGGCTAAGGACGAGGTGGCGATGCATGTGGGAAATGGTTCCAACGTCGATGTGATCGCGGTCGGCACGCTACCTCTACATCTACCTACGGAATTAGTTTTAGATCTGAATAATTTTTATTTGATGTCAGCGTTAAGCATGAACATCATATCTGGATCTTGTTTGATGCGAGACGGTTATTCATTTAAATCAGAGAATAATGGTTGTTCTATTTATATGAGTAATATCTTTTATGGTCATGCACCCTTGAAGAGTGGTCTATTTTTGTTGAATCTCGATAGTAGTGATACACATATTCATAATATTGAAGCCAAAAGATGCAGAGTTGATAATGATAGTGCAACATATTTGTGGCACTGCTGTTTGGGTCATATTGGTATAAAGCGCATGAAGAAACTCCATTCTGATGGACTTTTGGAATCACTTGATTATGAATCACTTGGTACTTGTGAACCATGCCTCATGGGCAAGATGACTAAAATGCCGTTCTCCGGAACAACGGAGCGAGCAACAGATTTATTGGAAATCATACATACTGATGTATGTGGTCTGATGAATATTGAGGCTCACGACGGGTATCATTATTTTCTCACCTTCACAGGTGATTTGAGCAGATATGGGTATATCTACTTGATGAAGCATAAGTCTGAAACATTTGAAAAGTTCAAAGAATTTCAGAGTGAGGTGGAAAATCATCGTAACAAGAAAATAAAGTTTCTACGATCTGATCGTGGAGGAGAATATTTGAGTTACAAGTTTAACCTTCATTTGAAACAATGCGGAATAGTTTCGCAACCCACGCCACCCGGAACACCACAACGTAATGGTGTGTCCGAACGTCGTAATCATACTTTACTGGATATGATGCGATCTATGATGTCTCTTACTGATTTACCACTATCGTTTTTGGGTTATGCTTTAGAGACGGATGCATTCACGTTAAATAGGGCACCATCTAAATCCGTTGAGACGACACCTTATGAACTGTGGTTTGGCAAGAAACCTAAGTTGTCATTTCTTAAGGTTTGGGGCTGCGATGCTTATGTGAAAAAGCTTCAACCTGTTAAGCTCGAACCCATATCGGAGAAATGTTTCTTCATAGGATACCCAAAGGAGACTGTTGGGTACACCTTCTATCACAGATCCGAAGGCAAGACATTCATTGCTAAGAATGGATCCTTTCTAGAGAAGGAGTTTCTCTCGAAAGAAGTGAGTGGGAGGAAAGTAGAACTTTATGTGGTAATTGTACCTACTCCCTTATTGGAAAGTAGTTCATCACAGAAATCTATTCCTGTGACTCCTACACCAATTAGTGAGGAAGCTAATGATGATGATCATATAACTTCAGATCAAGTTACTACCGAACCTCGTAGGTCAACCAGGGTAAGATCCGCACCAGAGTGGTACGGTAATCCTGTTTTGGAGGTCATGTTACTTGACCATGACGAACCTACAAACTATGATGAAGCAATGATGAGCCCAGATTTCGCGAAATGGCTTGAGGCCATGAAATCCGAGATGGGATCCATGTATGAGAACAAAGTGTGGACTTTGGTTGACTTGCCCGTTGATCGGCAAGCCATCAAGAATAAATGAATCTTCAAGAAGAAAACTGACGCTGATGGTAATGTTAATCTCTACAAAGCTCGACTTGCTGTAAAAGGTTTTCGACAAGTTCAAGGAGTTGACTACGATGAGACCTTCTCACCCGTAGCGATGCTTAAGTCCGTCCGAATCATGTTAGCAAGTGCTACATTTTATGATTATGAAATTTGGCAAATGGATGTAAAGACTGCATTCCTGAATGGATTTCTGGAAGAAGAATTGTATATGATGCAACCTGAAGGTTTTATCGATCCAAAGGATGCTAACAAAGTCTGCAAGCTCCAGCGATCCATTTATGGACTGGTGCAAGCATCTCGGAGTTGGAATAAATGTTTTGATAGTGTGATCAAAGCATATGGTTTTATACAGACTTTTGGAGAAACCTGTATCTACAAGAAAGTGAGTGGGAGCTCTGTAGCATTTCTAATATTATATGTGGATGACATATTGTTCATTGGAAATGATATAGAATTTCTGGAAAGCATAAAAGGATACTTGAATAAGAGTTTTTCAATGAAAGACCTCGGTGAAGCTGCTTATATATTGGGCATCAAGATCTATAGAGATAGATCAAGACGCTTAATTGGACTTTCACAAAGCACATACCTTGATAAAGTTTTGAAAAAGTTTAAAATGGATCAAGCAAAGAAAGGGTTCTTTCCTGTGTTACAAGGTGTGAAGTTGAGTCGGACTCAATGCCTGACCACTGTAGAAGATAGAGAGAAAACGAAAGGTGTTCCCTATGCTTCAGCCATAGGCTCTATCATGTATGCAATGATGTGTACCAGACCTGATGTGTGCCTTGCTATCAGTTTAGCAGGGAGGTACCATAGTAATCCAGGAGTAGATCACTCGACAACGGTCAAGAACATCCTGAAATACCTGAAAAGGACTAAGGATATGTTTCTCGTTTATGGAGGTGACAAAGAGCTCATCGTAAATGGTTACGTCGATGCAAGCTTTGACACTGATCCGGATGACTCTAAGTCACAAACCAGATACGTATTTATATTGAACGGTGGAGCTGTCAGTTGGTGCAGTTCTAAGAAAAGCATCATGGCGGGATCTACGTGTGAAGCAGAGTACATAGCTGCTTCAGAAGCAGCAAATGAAGATGTCTGGATGAAGGAGTTCATATCTGATCTAAGTGTCATACCTAGTGCATCGGGTACAATGAAAATCTTTTATGACAATACTGGTGCAATTTCCTTGGCAAAGGAATCCAGATTTCACAAGAAAACCAAGCACATCAAGAGACGCTTCAATTCCATCCGCGATCAAGTCAAGGAGGGAGACATAGAGATTTGCAAGATACATACGGATCTGAATGTTGCAGACCAGTTGACTAAGCCTCTCTCACGAGCAAAACATGATCAGTGATACGTCTCCAATGTATCTATAATTTATGAAGCATTCATGCTATTATATTATCTGTTTTGGATGTTTATGGGCTTTACTAAGCACTTTTATATTATTTTTGGCACTAACCTACTAACTGGAGGCCCAACCCAAATTGTTGTTTTCTTGCCTATTTCAGTGTTTCGAAGAAAAGGAATATCAAACGGAGTCCAAACGGAATGAAACCTTCGGGAAAGTTATTTATGGAACGGAAGCAATCCAGGGGACTTAGAGTGCACGTAAGGGAAGCTTCGAGGTGTCCACGAGGCAGGGAGGCGCACCCACCTCCCCCCTGGGCACGCTCCCCACCCTCGTGGCTCCCCTGACCGACTTCTTTCGCCTATATATCTCCATATACCCTAAAAACATCGGAGAGCACAATAGATCGGGAGTTCCGCCGCCGCAAGCCTCTGTAGCCACCAGAAAACAATTGGGACCCTGTTCTGGCACCCTGCTGGAGGGGGGATCCCTCACGGGTAGCCATCTTCATCATCCCGGCGCTCTCCATGACGAGGAGGGAGTAGTTCACCCTCGGGGCTGAGGGTATGTACCAGTAGCTATGTGTTTGATCTCTCTCTCTCTCTCTTTCTCTCTCTCTCTCTCTCTCTCTCTCTCGTGTTCTTGAGGTGATACGATCTTGATGTATCGCGAGCTTTGCTATTATAGTTGGATCTTATGATGTTTCTCCCCCTCTACTCGCTTGTAATGGATTGAGTTTTACCTTTGAAGTTATCTTGTCAGATTGAGTCTTTAAGGATTTGAGAACACTTGATGTATGTCTTGTCGTGCTTATCTGTGGTGACAATGGGATATTCACGTGATCTCCTTGATGTATGTTTTTGTGATCAACTTGCGGGTTCCATGAACTTATGCATAGGGGTTGGCACACATTTTCGTCTTGACTCTCCGGTAGAAACTTTGGGGCACTCTTTGAAGTACTTTGTGTTGGTTGAATAAATGAATCTGAGATTGTGTGATTCATATCGTATAATCATGCCCACGGATACTTGAGGTGACATTGGAGTATCTAGGTGAAATTAGGGTTTTGGTTGATTTGTGTCTTAAGGTGTTATTCTAGTATGAACTCTTGAATAGATCGATCAGAAAGAATAGCTTTTAGGTGGTTTCGTACCCTACCATAATCTCTTCGTTTGTTCTCTGCTATTAGTGACTTTGGAGTGACTCTTTGTTGCATGTTGAGGGGTAGTTATGTGATCCAGTTATGTTATTATTGTTGAGAGAACTTGCACTAGTGAAACTATGAACCTTAGGCCCTGTTTCCTAGCATTGCAATACCGTTTACGCTCACTTTTATCATTAGTTACCTTGCTGTTTTTATATTTTCATATTACAAAAACTTATATCTACCATCCATATTGCACTTGTATCACTATCTCTTCGCCGAACTAGTGCACCTGTACAATTTACCATTGTATTGGGTGTGTTGGGGACACAAGAGACTCTTTGTTATTTGGTTGCAGGGTTGTTTGAGAGAGACCATCTTCATCCTACGCCTCCCACAGATTGATAAACCTTAGGTCATCCACTTGAGGGAAATTTGCTACTGTCCTACAAACCTCTGCACTTGGAGGCCCAACAACGTCTACAAGAAGAAGGTTCCGTAGTAGGCATCAAGCTCTTTTCTGGCGCCGTTGCCGTGGAGGTCAGTGCTTGAAGGTATATCTTTAGATCTTGCAATCGAATCTTTTTGTTTCTTGTTTTATCACTAGTTTAGTCTATAAAATAAAACTACAAAAAAATGGAATTACCGGTGCCTCATATGCTTCATCTTTTTAATGTCTTTCATGAAAATGATGGGAAGGAAAATTTTGCTCAAGTACTAGAAGTAGAATTACATAGAATGCTTGGCATAAAATATGTGAATGATGAGCATGATTGCAATGTTGCTAGTATGAATTCTTTGAATACCCATGATGCTAATGATATGCAAAGCCACAAGCTTGGGGAAGCTATGTTTGATGAAGACGCATCACCCAGATCAATCTATGGAGATACTAGCAACGAGAGAGAGGGGAGTTCATCTTCATATGCTTGAAGATCGCGATGCGGAAGCGTTACAAGAACGCGGATGAAGGAGTCGTACTCGTAGCGATTCAGATCGCGGTTGATTCCGATCTAAGCGCCGAACAACGGCGCCTCCGCGTTCAACACACGTGCAGCCCGATGACGTCTCCTCCTTCTTGATCCAGCAAGGGGAGAGGAGAAGTTGAGGGAGAGCTCCGGCAGCACGACGGCGTAGTGGTGGAGCTTGCAGTTCTCCGGCAGAGCTTCGCCAAGCACTACTACTACGGAGGAGGTGTTGGGGAGGGAGAGGTTTGCGCCAGGAGAAGGGTGAAGCTCCCATGCACCTCCCCACTATATATAAGGGTGGAGGGGGCTGGTTTCTTGCCCTCCAAGTCCATTGGGGCGTTGGCAAAGGTGGGAGGAAAGAAATCCCACCATTTCCTTCCCCATCGATTGTTATCCCCCTTTTTTAGGGATCTTGATCTTATCCCTTCGGGATATGATCTTATTCCTTCTAAGGGGGGATCTTGGTGCGCCTTGACCAGGGGTGTGGGGCCTTGCCCCCACTACCCACGTTCATGTGGGTCCCCCCATGCAGGTGGGCCCCACTCCGAAACCTTCTAGAACCTTTCCGGTACAATACCAAAAAATCCCGAACATTTTCCGGTGGCCAAAATAGGACTTCCCATATATAAATATTTACCTCCGGACCATTCCGGAACTCCTCGTGACGTCCGGGATCTCATCCGGGACTCCGAACAACATTCGTAACTGCACACTAATTCCCATAACAACTCTAGCGTCACCGAACAAGTGTGTAGACCCTACGGGTTCGGGAATCATGCAGACATGACCGAGACAACTCTCTGGCCAATAACCAACAGCAGGATCTGGATACCCATGTTGGCTCCCACATGTTCCACTATGATCTCATCGTATGAACCACGATGTCAAGGATTCAAGCAATCCCGTATACAATTCCCTTTGTCAGTCGGTACGTTACTTGCCCAAGATTCGATCATCGGTATCCCAATACCTCGTTCAATCTCGTTGCCGGCAAGTCACTTTACTCGTTCCGTAATGCATGATCCTGTGACTAACTACTTAGTCACATTGAGCTCATTATGATGATGCATTACCGAGTGGGCCCAGAGATACCTCTCCGTCACACGGAGTGACAAATCCCAGTCTCGATTCGTGCCAACCCAATAGACACTTTCGGAGATACCCGTAGTGCACCTTTATAGCCACCCAGTTACGTTGTGACGTTTGGCACACCCAAAGCATTTCTATGGTATCCGGGAGTTGCACAATCTCATGGTCTAAGGAAATGATACTTGACATTAGAAAAGCTTTAGCAAACGAACTACACGATCTTGTGCTATGCTTAGGATTGGGTCTTGTCCATCACATCATTATCCTAATGATGTGATCCCGTTATCAATGACATCCTATGTCCATGGTCAGGAAACCATAACCATCTATTGATCAACGAGCTAGTCAACTAGAGGCTCACTAGGGACATGTCGTGGTCTATGTATTGACACATGTATTACGGTTTCCAGTTAATACAATTATAGCATGAACAATAGACAATTATTATGAACAAGGAAATATAATAATAACCATTTTATTATTGCCCCTAGGGCATATTTCCAACAGTCTCCCACTTGCACTAGAGTCACTAATCTAGTTCACATCATTATGTGATTGTATTGAATCCAACACCCATGGTGTTTGATCATATCTTGCTTGTGAGAGAGGTTTATTAGTCAACGGGTCTGAACCTTTCAGAACCGTGTGTGCTTTACAAATATCTATGTCATCTCCTAGATGCAGCTACCACGTGCTATTTGGAACTATTCCAAATAACTCCTCTACTATACGAATCCGGTCTACTACTCAGAGTCACCCAGATTAGTGTCAAAGTTTGCATCGGCGTAACCCTTTACGACGAACTCTTTTACCACCTCCATAATCGAGAAAATTCCTTAGTCCACTAGTTACTAAGGATAAGTTTGACCGCTGTCATGTGATCCATTCTTGGATCACTCTTGTACCCCTTGACTAACTCATGGCAAGGCACACTTCAGGTGCGGTACACATCATAGCATACTATAGAGCCTATGTCTGAAGCATAGGGGACGACCTTCGTCCATTCTCTCTCTTCTGCCGAGGTCATGTCTTGAGTCTTACTCAATACTCACACCTTATAACACAGCCAAGAACTCCTTCTTTGCCGATCTATTTTGAACTCCTTCAAAATCTTGTCACGGTGCGTATTCATTTGAAAGTACTATCAAGCGATTTTTGATCTATCCTTATAGATCTTGATGCTCAATGTTCAAGTATCTTAATCCAGGTTTTCCATTGAAAAACACTTTTCAAATAACCCTATATGCTTTCCAGAAATTCGATCAATGCTATAGTGCTCCCACTCACTTCTTTGGAAATACAAGTTTCCAATAAACTTCGTATAAACCCAAAATCTTTGATCATCTCATCAAAGCATATATTCCAACTCTGAGATGCTTACTCCAGTCCTTAGAAGGATTGCTGGAGCTTTGCATACTTGTTAGCATCTTTTAGGATTGACAAAACTTTCTGGTTGTATCACATACAACCTTTCCTCAAGAAAACCGTTGAGGAAACAATGTTTTGACATCCTATCTGCAAGATTTCATAAATAATACAGGAACTGCTAATATAATTTCAACAGATTCTTAGCATCGCTACGAGTGAGAAAGTCTCATCATAGTCAACTCCTTGAACTTGTCGGAAAACATCTTAATGACAAGTCGAGCTTTCTTAATGGTGATACTTACCATCATTGTCTGTCTTCCTTTTAAAATCCATCTATACCCAACAGCCTTACGACCATCAAGTAGTTCTTCCAAAGTCTATACTTTGGTTTCATACATGGATCCTCCCTCGGATTTTATGGCCTCGAGCCATTCGTCGGAATCCGGGCCCACCATCGCTTCTCCATAGCTCGTAGGTTCATTGTTGTCTAGCAACATGACCTTCAAGACAGGATTACCGCACCACTCTGAAGCAGTACGCGTCCTTGTCGACCTACGAGGTTTGGTAGTGATTTGATCCGAAGTTTCATGATCACTATCAGCAGCTTCCACTTCAACTAGTGTAGGCGCCACAAGAACAACTTCTTGTGCCCTGCTACACACTAGTTGAAGTGACGGTTCAATAACCTCATCAAGTCTCCACCATCCTCCCACTCAATTCTTTCGAGAGAAACCTTTCCTCGAGAAAGGACCCGATTCTAGAAACAATCCCTTTTGCTTCCGGATCTGAGACATGAGGTATACCCAACTATTTTTGGGTGTCCTATGAAGATGCATTTATCCGCTTTGGGTTCGAGCTTATCAGCCTGAAACTTTTTCACATAAGCGTCGCAGCCCCAAACTTTATAAGAAATGACAACTTAGGTTTCTCTAAACCATAGTTCATACGCTGTCATCTTAATGGAATTGTGTGATGCCCTATTAAAGTGAATGTGGTTGTGTCTAATGCCTAACCCGTAAACGATAGTGTTAATTCGATAAGAGACATCATGGTATGCACCATATCCAATAGGGTGCAGTTACGATGTTCGGACACACCATCACACAATGGTGTTCCAGGAGGTATTAGTTGTGAAACAATTTCCACAATGTCTTAATTGTGTGCCAAACTCGTATCTCAGATATTTATCTCTATGATCATAACATAGACATTTTATCCTCTTGTCACGACGATCTTCAACTTCACTCTGAAATTATTTGAACCTTCCAATAATTCAGATTTGTGTTTCATCAAGTAAATATACTAAGAATCTACTCAAATCATCTGTGAAGTAAGAGCATAACGATATTCACTGCATGCCTCAGCACTCATTGGATTGCACACATCAAATGTATCACTTCCAACAAGTTGCTCTCTTGTTCCATCTCACTGAAAATGAGGCCTTTCAGTCATCTTGCCCATGTGGTATGATTTGCATGTGTCAAGTGATTCAAAAACAAGTGAGTCCAAATGATACATCTGCATGGAGCTTCTTCATGCGTATATACCAATAGACGTGGTTTGCATGTCTCAATCTTTTCAAAAACGAGTGAGTCCAAAGATCCATCAATATGGAGCTTCTTCATGCGTTTTATACCAATATGACTTAAGTGGCAGTGCCACAAGTATGTGGTACTATCATTACTATCTTATATCTTTTGGCACGAACATGTGTATCACTACGATCGAGATTCAATAAACCATTCATTTTAGGTGCAAGACCGTTGAAGGTATTATTCAAATAAACAGAGTAACCATTATTCTCCTTAAATGAATAACCGTATTGCGATAAACATAATCCAATCATGTTTATGCTCAATGCAAACACCAAATAACAATTATTTAGGTTTAACACCAATCTCGATGGTAGAGGGAGCAGGCGATGCTTGATCACATCAACCTTGGAAACACTTCCAACACACATTGTCATCTCACCTTTAGCTAGTCTCCGTTTATTCCATAGCTCTTTTATTTCGAGTTACTAACACTTAGCAACCGAACCGGTATCTTAATACCCTGGTGCTACTAGGAGTACTAGTAAAGTACACATTTAATACAATGTATATCCAATATACTTCTGTCAACCTTGCCAGCCTTCTCATCTACCAAGTATCTAGGGTAGTTCTGCTTCAGTGACCGTTCCCTCATTACAGAAGCACTTAGTCTCGGGTTTGGGTTCAACCCTGGGTTTCTTCACTAGAGCAGCAACAGATTTGTCGTCCCATGAAGTATCCCTTCTTGCCCTTGCCCTTCTTGAAACTAGTGGTTTTACCAACCATCAACAATTGATGCTCCTATTTGATTTCTACTTTCGTGGTGTCAAACATCGCGAATATTTCAAGGATCATCATATCTATCCCTGATATGTTATAGTTCATCACGAAGCTCTAGCATCTTGGTGGCAATGACTTTGGAGAAACATCACTATCTCATCTGGAAGATTAACTCCACTCGATTCAAGTGATTGTGGTACTCAGACAATCTGAGCACAAGCTCAACGATTGAGCTTTTCTCCCTTAGTTTGCAGGCTAAGAAACTCGTCGGAGGTCTTATACCTCTTGACGTTGGCACGATCCTGAAATCCCAATTTCAGCCCTCGAAACATCTCATATGTTTCGCGACATTTCAAAATCGTCTTTGGTGCCTCAACTCTAAACTGTTTAACATTACTGAACTATCACGTAGTTATCAAAAACGTGTATGTCAGATGTTTGCAACGTCCACAGACGACGTTCGAGGTTCAGCACACCGAGCGGTGCATTAAGGACATAAGCCTTCTATGAAGCAACGAGGACAATCCTCAGTTTACGGACCTAGTCCGCATAATTGCTACTATCAACTTTCAACTGAATTTTCTCTAGGAACATATCTAAAATAGTAGAACTAAAGCGTGAGCTACGACATAATTTGCAAAAACATTTTTGACTATGTTCAGGATAATTAAGTTCATCTTATAAACTCCCACTCAGATAGACATCCCTCTAGTCATCTAAGTGATACATGACCCGAGTCAACTAGGCCATGTCCGATCATCACGTGAGACGGACTAGTCATCGTCGGTGAACATCTTCATGTCGATCGTATCCACTATACGACTCATGTTCGACCTTTCGGTCTCTTGAGTTCCGAGGCCATGTCTGTACATGCTAGGCTCGTCAAGTCAACCTAAGTGTTTCGCGTGTGTAAATCTGGCTTACACCCGTTGTATGTGAACGTTAGAATCTATCACACCCGATCATCACGTGGTGCTTCGAAACAATGAACTTTCACAATGGTGCACAGTTAGGGGGAACACTTTCTTGAAATTATTATGAGGGATCATCTTATTTACTACCGTCGTTCTAAGCAAATAAGATGCATAAACATCATAAACATCACATGCAATCAAATAGTGACATGATATGGCCAATATCATTTTGATCCTTTTGATCTCCATCTTCGGGGCTCCATAATCATCATCGTCACCGGCATGACACCATGATCTCCATCATCATGATCTCCATCATCGTGTCTTCATGAAGTTGTCTCGCCAACTATTACTTCTACTACTATGGCTAACGGTTAGCAATAAAGTAAAGTAATTACATGGCGTTATCATTGACACGTAGGTCATACAATAAATAAGACAACTCCTATGGCTCCTGCCGGTTGTCATACTCATCGACATGCAAGTCGTGATTCCTATTAAAAGAACATGATCAATCTCATACATCACATATATCATTCATCACATTCTTTTGGCCATATCACATCACATAGCATACCCAGCAAAAACAAGTTAGACGTCCTCTAATTGTTGTTGCATGTTTTACGTGGCTGCTATGGGTTTCTAGCAAGAAAGTTTCTTGCCTACGCAAAGCCACAACGGTGATATGCCAATTGCTATTTACCCTTCATAAGGACCCTTTTCATCGAATCCGGTCCGACTAAAGTGGGAGAGACTGGCACCCGCTAGCCACCTTATACAACAAGTGCATGTCAGTCGGTGGAACCTGTCTCACGTAAGCGTACGTGTAAGGTCGGTCCGGGCCGCTTCATCCCACAATGCCGTCGAATCAAGATAGGACTAGTAACGGTAAGCAAATTGTACAAACCATCGCCCACATCTACTTATGTTCTACTCGTGCAAAGAATCTACGCAATAGACCTAGCTCATGATGCCATTGTTGGGGAACGTAGCAGAAATTCAAAATTTTCTATGCATCACCAAGATCAATCTATGGAGATACTAGCAATTAGAGAGAGGGGTGTGCATCTTCATACGCTTGAAGATTGCGATGCGGAAGCGATACAAGAACACGGATGAAGGAGTCGTACTCGTAGCGATTCAGATCGCGGTTGATTCTGATCTAAGCGCCGAACAACGGCGCCTCCGTGTTCAACACACGTGCAGCCCGATGACGTATCCTCCTTCTTGATCCAGCAAGGGGAGAGGAGAAGTTGAGGGAGAGCTCCGGCAGCACGATGGCGTGGTGGTGGAGCTTGCAGTTCTCCGTCAGAGCTTCGCCAAGCACTACTACTACGGAGAAGGTGTTGGGGAGGGAGAGGGCTGCGCCAGGAGAAGGGTGAAGCTCCCATGCGCCTCCCCACTATATATACGTGTGGAGGGGGCTGGTTTCTTGCCCTCCAAGTCCATTGGGGAGTTGGCAATGGTGGGAGGAAAGAAACCCCATCATTTCCTTCCCCACCGATTGTTATCCCCCTTTTTTAGGGATCTTGATCTTATCCCTTCGGGATATGATCTTATTCCTTCTAAGGGGGGATCTTGGTGCGCCTTGACCAGGGGTGTGGGGCCTTGCCCCCACTACCCACGATCATGTGGGTCCCCCCATGCAGGTGGGCCCCACTCCGAAACATTCTAGAACCTTTCCGGTACAATACCGAAAAATCCCGAACATTTTCCGGTGGCCAAAATAGGACTTCCCATATATAAATCTTTACCTCCGAACCATTATGGAACTCCTAGTGACGTCCGGGATCTCATCCGGGACTCCGAACAACATTCGGTAACTGCACACTAATTCCCATAACAACTCTAGCGTCACCGAACCTTAAGTGTGTAGACCCTACGGGTTCGGGAATCATGCAGACATGACCGAGACAACTCTCTGGCCAATAATCAACAGCGGGATCTGGATACCCATGTTGGCTCCCACATGTTCCATGATGATCTCATCGGATGAACCATGATGTCAAGGATTCAAGCAATCCCGTATACAATTCCCTTTGTCAATCGGTACGTTACTTGCCCGAGATTCGATCGTCGGTATCCCAATACCTCGTTCAATCTCGTTGCCGGCAAGTCACTTTATTCGTTCCGTAATGCATGATCCCATGACTAACTACTTAGTCACATTGAGCTCATTATGATGATGCATTACCGAGTGGGCCCAGAGATACCTCTCCGTCACACGGAGTGACAAATCCCAGTCTCGATTCGTGCCAACCCAACAGACACTTTCAGAGATACCCGTAGTGCACCTTTATAGCCACCCAGTTACGTTGTGACGTTTGGCACACCCAAAGCATTCCTACGGTATCCGGGAGTTGCACAATCTCATGGTCTAAGGAAATGATACTTTACATTAGAAAAGCTTTAGCAAACGAACTACACGATCTTGTGCTATGCTTAGGATTGGGTCTTGTCCATCACATCATTATCCTAATGATGTGATCCCGTTATCAATGACATCCTATGTCCATGTTCAGGAAACCATAACCATCTATTGATCAACGAGCTAGTCAACTAGAGGCTCACTAGGGACATGTCGTGGTCTATGTATTCACACATGTATTATGGTTTCCAGTTAATACAATTATAGCATGAACAATAGACAATTATCATGAACAAGGAAATATAATAATAACCATTTTATTATTGCCTCTAGGGCATATTTCCAACAGATGATATTTTTTGTCCCCCAAGCTTTGATGAGCAAATTTACTATGATGAAAGCATGCCTCCTATCTATGATGATTATTGTGATGAAACGTATGCTATAAAGAATAATGATAACCATGAAACTTGTCCTCTCGATCTTAATTTTCAATCACATGATAGTTATTTTGTTGAGTTTGCTCCCACTTTTATTCATGAGAAGAAATTTGCTTATGTGGAGAGTCATAAAAATTCTATGCTTGTGGCTCATGAAAAGAATGCTTTATGTGATAGTTATATTGTTGAATTCATTCATGATTCTACTGAAAATTATTATGAGGGAGGAACATATGCTTGTAGGAATTGCAATAATATCAAGTTTCCTCTCTATGTGCTTAAAGTTTTGAAGTTGTGCTTGTTTTGCCTTCCTATGCTAGTTGATTATTGTTCTCATAAGTTGTTTGCTCACAAAATCCATATGCTTAGGAAGTGGGTTAGACTTAAATGTGCTAGTCATATTCTTCATGATGCTCTCTTTATGTTTCAATTCTTGTCTTTATGTGAGCATCATTGAAATCATCATGCCTAGCTAAAAAGGCATTAAAGAAAAGCGCTTGTTGGGAGACAACCCAATATTTACCCCTACTGTTTTTGTGTGTTCACGTGATTATTCTACTGTATTAATCATGTTTTATAGCTTTTGTTTCAATAAAGTGCGAAGTAGAACCTTTGGGAAGACTTGGGGTGAAAGTTAATGTGATCTTGCTGTAAAAAACAGAAACTTTGCGCTCACGAGATTAGCTGTCCTTTTTTTTACAGAAGAGCACTTTTAAGTTGATTCCTTATCAGAAGATTAATAGACAAATTCCTCAGGTCCACCAATTTATTTCAGAATTTTTGGAGTTCCAGAAGTGTACGTTTGATACAGATTACTACAGACTGTTCTATTTTTGACAGATTCTGTTTTGTGTGTGTTGTTTGCTTATTTTGATGGATCTATGAACCATAGAGAAGTTGGAATACAGTAGATATTACACCAATAAGAATTTAGAATGAGTTCACAACAGTACCTAAGTGGTGATTTATTTTCTTATACTAACGGAGCTTACGAGTTTTCTGTTGAGTTTTGTGTTGTGAAGTTTTCAAGTTTTGGGTAAAGACTCGATGGACTATGGAATAAGGAGTGGCAAGAGCCTAAGCTTGGGGATGCCCAAGGCACCCCAAGGTAATATTCAAGTACAAACAAGAGCCTAAGCTTGGGGATGCCACGGATGGCATCCCCTCCTTCGTCTTCATTCATCGGTAACTTTACTTGGAGCTATATTTTTATTCACCACATGATATGTGTTTTGCTTGGAGTGTCATTTTATTTTGCTAGTTTTTGCTTGATGTTATTGAGAACAATGTTTTGCATCCTTTAGTTCAATAAGAGTGGCATTGGTAGCCTTTACTATGCCTATTTTACAAGTCTTCATGTTGCTGTTTGAAAACAGAAAGTTTACCGCTGTTGCAAAAATTCCCTAGAAAATTCATAATGTGATAAAATGTTGAAACCTTTTGCATAATAAACTCTGATAAATTTACTGCAGTGGGAATTTTCTTTCATAAGTTTTGGAGTTAGGGAAGTATGATGAATCTTGCATTCTTTATAGACTGTACTGTTTTGGCAGATTGCTGTTATGTTTGCATTGTTTGCATATGTTTGCTTGTTTAATGATTCTATTTGAGGATAGGAGTATTAAATATGCAGAGACATTTAGTATGAATGTTGAATAATAATTTTTGTGATTTGTTACAGTAGAGAATGATAAGGTTATTGCATTGTTTTATACTAACTTATCCCACGAGTTCTTGTTGAGTTTGGTGTGGATGAAGCTTTCGAGATTTAGGAAACCGTGATATGAGAGGAATTAAGGAGACACAAGAGCTCAAGCTTGGGGATGCCCAAGGCACCCCAAGATAATATTTCAAGAAGTCTCAAGTATCTAAGCTTGGGGATGCCCCGGTAGTTATCCCACCTTTCTTCTTCAACAATTATCGGTTAGTATCGGTTGAGCCTAAGTTTTTGCTTCTTCACAGGATGAGTGCTATCCTTGAAATGTCGTTTTGTTTTGTTTTGCTTGCTGTTAGAATAATATCCCAAGATCTGAAATTCTTAAATGAGAGAGAGTCTTCACATAACTACATAATTATTTAACTACTCATTGATCTTCACTTATATTTTTTGGAGTAGTTTGTCATTTACTCGTGTGCTTCACTTATATCCTATGAGTAAATGGTTGAATGATTTGAATGTCGTAAATCTGAAATTATATATGTTTCATATTCCTTTCCCATGGGGAGTAATGACTTCACATATAAGAAGTAGAGGTGGTAAATTTTGAAGGTTAGCAAACATTGTATTGGTCACTTGAACAATTCATGAAAGAATATTGAAGGAAGAGAGATTTCACATATAAATATACTATCTTGGACATCTTCTATGATTGTGATCCCCATTAATTATTTTCAAACCTGAGCAAATTAGTTGAAATTGGACAAGGAAGACAACATATTGAGTTATGCTTGGGTATATTTGTATTGAAGTTATATTTTTATGGATCCTTCAACATGTGGTGCTTGCTTTTAGAATCCTTTGCTAGCCAAAATATCTGTACTAAGCGGGAATACTACTTGTGCATCCAAATCCCTTGAACCAAGTTTCTTTCATAAGCGTCCACCATACCTACCTATATGTGGTATTTACCTGCCATTCCAAGTAAATTTGCATGTGC
Organism: Triticum dicoccoides; assembly: GCF_002162155.2. NCBI lineage: Eukaryota > Viridiplantae > Streptophyta > Magnoliopsida > Poales > Poaceae > Triticum > Triticum dicoccoides. Next base: position 69,994,500 of record NC_041389.1, read on the forward strand.
CAACCTCTAAACCTTCAAATAATAATATGTTTTGTATGCCTGAATCGCTCATGTAGCGACTAGGGGCTGTCAGTATCTTCCATGCTAGGTGGGTTATTCTCACTGTTGGGGAACGTAGTAATTTCAAAAAAAATCCTACGCACACGCAAGATCATGGTGATGCATAGCAATGTGAGGGGAGAGTATTGTCCACGTACCCTCGTAGAACGTAAGCGGAAGCGTTATGACAACGCGGTTGATGTAGTCGTACGTCTTCACGATCCGACCGATCCAAGCACTGAATGTACAGCACCTCCGAGTTCAGCACACGTTCAGCTCGATGACGATCCCCGGACTCCGATCCAGCAAAGTGTCGGCGATGAGTTCCGTCAGCACGACGGCGCGGTGACGATGATGATGTTCTACCGACGCAGGGCTTCGCCTAAGCACCGCAACGATATGATCGAGGTGGAATATGGTGGAGGGGGGCACCGCACACGGCTAAGGAACGATCATGTAGATCAACTTGTGTGTGATGGGGTGCCCCCCTGCCCCCGTATATAAAGGAGCAAGGGAGGAGGAGGCCGGCCCTAGGAGGAGGGCGTGCCAAGGGGAGTCCTACTCCCACCGGGAGTAGGACTCCTTCTTTCCTAGTCCAACTAGGAGAAGGGGGAAAGGAGGGAAGTGGAGAAGGAAGGGAGAGGGGGCCGCACCCCAAACCCTTTGTCCAATTCGGACTGGGCTTGGGAGGGGCGCGCGCCACCTCCTGGCTCCTTCCCACTAAGGCCCATTAAGGCCCAATACTCTTCCCCGTATTCCCATAACTCCCCGGTACTCCGAAAAATACCCGAATCACTCGGAACCTTTCTGAACTCCGAATATAGTCGTCCAATATATCGACCTTACGTCTTGACCATTTAGAGACTCCTCGTCATGTCCCCGATCTCATCCGGGACTCCGAACTCCTTCGGTACATCAAAACTCATAAACTCATAATAAAACTATCATCGAAACCTTAAGCGTGCGGACCCTACGGGTTCGAGAACAATGTAGACATGATCGAAACACGTTTCCGGTCAATAACCAATAGCGGAACCTGGATGCTCATATTGGCTCCTACATATTCTACGAAGATCTTTATCAGTCAAACCGCATAACAACATATGTTGTTCCCTTTGTCATCAGTATGTTACTTGCCCGAGATTCGATCGTCGGTATCTTAATACCTAGTTCAATCTCGTTACCGGCAAGTCTCTTTACTCGTTACGTAATGCATCATTCCGCAACTAACTCATTAGTCACATTGCTTGCAAGGCTTATAGTGATGTGCATTACCGAGAGGGCCCAGAGATACCTCTCCGACAATCAGAGTGACAAATCCTAATCTCGAAATACGCCAACCCAACATGTACCTTCAGAGACACCTGTAGAGCTCCTTTATAATCACCCAGTTATGTTGTGACGTTTGGTAGCACACAGAGTGTTCCTCCGGTAAACGAGAGTTGCATAATCTCATAGTCATAGGAACATGTATAAGTCATGAAGAAAGCAATAACAACATACTAAACGATCAAGTGCTAAGCTAACGGAATGGGTCAAGTCAATCATATCATTCTCCTAATGATGTGATCCCGTTAATCAAATGACAACTCATGTATATGGTTAGGAAACTTAACCATCTTTGATAACGAGCTAGTCAAGTAGAGGCATACTAGTGACACTATGTTTGTCTATGTATTCACACATGTATTATGTTTCCAGTTAATACAATTCTAGCACGAATAATAAACATTTATCATGAAATAAGGAAATAAATAATAACTTTATTATTGCCTCTAGGGCATATTTCCTTCAGTCTCCCACTTGCACTAGAGTCAATAATCTAGTTCACATCGCCATATGATTTAACACCAATATTCATATCTGTATATGATTAACACCCATAGTTCACATCGCCATGTGACCAACACCCAAAGGGTTTACTAGAGTCAATAATCTAGTTCACATCGCTATGTGATTAACACCCAAAGAGTACTAAGGTGTGATCATGTTTTGCTCGTGAGAGAAGCTTAGTCAACGGGTCTGTCATATTCAGAGCCGTATGTATTTTGCAAATATTCTATGTCTACAATATTCTGCACAGAGCTAATCTAGCTAATTGCTCCCACTTTCAATATGTATCCAGATTGAGACTTAGAGTCATCTGGATCGGTGTAAAAGTTTGCACCGATGTAACTCTTTACGACGGGATCTTTTATCACCTCCATAATCGAGAAATATTTCCTTAGTCCTCACTAAGGATATTCTTGACCAATTTCCAGTGATCTACTCCTAGATCACTATTGTACTCCCTTGCCCAATTCAGTGCAAGGTATACAATAGGTCTGGTACATAGCATAGCATACTTTATAGAACCTATGACTGAGGCATAGGAAATGACTTTCATTCTCTTTTCTATTTTTTGCCGTGGTCGGGATTTGAGTCTTACCCAATTTCACACCTTTTCAACACAGGCAAGAACTCTTTCTTTGACTGCTCCATTTTGAACTATTTCAAAAACTTATCAAGGTATGTGCTCATTGAAAATCTTATCAAGCGTCTTGATCTATCTCAATAGATCTTGATGCTCAATATGTAAGTAGCTTTACTGAGGTCTTTCTTTTAAAGAACTCCTTTCAAACACTCCTTTATGCTTTGCAGAATAATTCTATATTATTTCCGATCAACAATATGTCATTCACATATACTTATCAGAAATGCTGTAGTGCTCCCACTCACTTTCTTGTAAATACAGGCTTCACCGTAAGTCTGTACAAAACTATATGCTTTGATCAACTTATCAAAACATATATTCCAACTCTGAGATGCTTGCACCAGTCCATAGATGGATCGCTGGAGCTTGCACATTTTGTTAGCACCTTTAGGATTGACAAAACCTTCTGGTTGCATCATATACAACTCTTCTTTAAAAAAACCATTGAGGAATGCAGTTTTGACATCCTTTTGCCAGATTTCATAAAATGTGGCAATTGCTAACATGATTCGGACAAACTTAAGCATCGCTACAGTTGAGAAAATCTTATTGTAGCCAACACCTTGAACTTGTCAAAAACCTTTTTGCGACAAGTCGAGCTATGTAGATAGTAACACTACTATCAACGTCCGTCTTCCTCTTGAAGATCCATTTATTTTCTATGGCTTGCCGATCATCGGGCAAGTCCACCAAAGTCCACACTTTATTCTCATACATGGATCCTATCTCAGATTTCATGGCCATTTCGCGGAATCAGGGCTCATCATCGCTTCCTCATAGTTCGTAGGTTTATCATGGTCTAGTAACATGACTTTCAGAACAGGATTACCGTACCACTCTGGTGCGGACCTTACTCTGGAAGACCTACGAGGTTCTGTAGTAACTTGATCTGAAGTTTCATGATCATCATCATTAGCTTTCTCACTAATTGGTGTAGGAATCACTGGAACTGATTTCAGTGATGAACTATTTTCCAATTCAGGAGAAGGTACAGTTACCTCATCAAGTTCTACTTTCCTCCCACTCACTTCTTTCGAGAGAAACTCCTTCTCTATAAAGGATCCATCTTTAGCAACGAATATCTTGCCTTCGGATCTGTGATAGAAGGTGTACCCAACAGTTTCCTTTGGGTATTCTATGAAAACACACTTCTCCGATTTGGGTTCGAGCTTATCAAGTTGAAAACCTTTTTCATATAAGCATCGCAACTCCAAACTTAAGAAACGACAGCTTAGGTTTACTACTAAACCATAGTTCATACGGTGTCGTCTCAACGGATTTAGATGGTGCCCTTTTAACGTGAATGCAGCTGTCTCTAATGCATAACCCCAAAACGATAATGGTAAATCAATAAGAGACATCATAGATCGCACCATATCCAATAAAGTGCGGTTACGACGTTCAGACACACCATAACGTTGTGGTGTTCCAGGTGGCGTGAGCTGTGAAACTATTCCACATTGTTTTAATTGAAGACCAAACTCATAACTCAAATATTCGTCTCCGCGATCAGATCACAGAAACTTTATTTTCATGTTACGATGATTTTTCCACTTCACTCTAAAATTCTTTGAACCTTTCAACTATTTCAGACTTATGTTTCATCAAGTAGATATACCCATATCTGCTCAAATCATGTTATGAAGGTTAGAAAATAACGATACTTGCCATGAGCATCAACACTCATTGGATCGCATACATCGGTATGCATTATTTCCAATAAGTCAGTAGCTTGTTCCATTGTTCCGGAGAACGGAGTTTTAGTCATCTTGCCCAAAAGGCACGGTTCGCAAGCATCAAATGATTCATAACCAAGTGATTCCGAAAATCCATCTTTATGGAGTTTCTTCATGCGCTTTACACCGATATGACCCAAACGGCAGTGCCACAAATGGGTTGCACTATCATTATTAACTTTGCATCTTTTGGCATCAATATTATGAATATGTGTATCACTACGATCGAGATCCAACAAACTATTTTCATTGGGTGTATGACCATTGAAGGTTTTATTCATGTAAACAGAACAACAATTTATTCTCTAACTTTAAATGAATAACCGTATCGCAATAAACATGATCAAATCATATTCATGCTCAACGCAAATGCCAAATAACATTTATTTAGGTTTAACACTAATCCCGAAAGTATAGGGAGTGTGCGATGATGATCATATCAATCTTGGAACTACTTCCAACACTCATCGTCACTTCACCCTCAACTAGTCTCTGTTTATTCTATAACTCCTGTTTCGAGTTACTAATATTAGCAACCGAACAAATATCAAATACTCAGGGGCTACTATAAACACTAGTAAGGTACACATCAATAACCTGTATATCAAATATACCCTTGTTCACTTTGCCATCCTTCTTATCCGCTAAATATTCAGGGCATTTCCGCTTCCAGTGACCATTCCCTTTGCAGTGTAAGCACTCAATTTTAGGCTTTGGTCCAGCTTTGGTCTTCTTCACGGGAGTGACAACTTGTTTGCCATTCTACTTGAAGTTTCCCTTTGTTTCCCTTTGCCCTTTTCTTGAAACTAGTGATCTTTATCAATCATCAACACTTGATGCTCTTTCTTGATTTCTACCTTCGTCGATTTAAACATCACGAAGAGCTCGGGAATCGTTTACGTCATCCCTTGCATACTATAGTTCATCACGAAGTTCTAGTAACTTAGTGATGGTGACTAGAGAATTCTGTCAATCACTATCTTATCTGGAAGATTAACTCCCACTTGATTCAAGCGATTGAAGTACACAGACAATCTGAGCACATGCTCACTAGTTGAGCGATTCTCCTCCATCTTTTAGCTATAGAACTTGTTGGAGACTTCATATCTCTCAACTCGGGTATTTGCTTGAAATATCAACTTCAATTTCTGGAACATCTCATATGGTCCATGACGTTCAAAACGTCCTTGAAGTCCCGATTCTAAGCCGTTAAGCATGGTGCACTAAACTATCAAGTAGTCATCATATTGAGCTAGCCAAACGTTCATAACGTCTGCATCTGCTCCTGCAATAGGTCTGTCACCTAGCGGTGCATTAAGGACATAATTCTTCTGTGCAGCAATGAGGATAAACCTCAGATCACGGATCCAATCCGCATCATTGCTACTAACATCTTTCAACACAATTTTCTCTAGTAACATATCAAAATAAACATATGAAAGCAACAATGCAAGCTATTGATCTACAACATAATTTGCAAAATACTACCAGTACTAAGTTCATGATAAATTTAAGTTCAATTAATCATATTACTAAAGAACTCCCACTTAGATAGACATCCCTCTAATCCTCTAAGTGATTACGTGATCCATATCAACTACACCATGTCCGATCATCACGTGAGATGGAGTAGTTTCAACGGTGAACATCAATATGTTGATCATATCTACTATATGATTCACGCTCGACCTTTCGGTCTCCGTGTTCCAAGGCCATATCTGTTATATGCTAGGCTTGTCAAGTTTAACCTGAGTATTCCGCGTGTGCAACTGTTTTGCACCCGTTGTATTTGAACTTAGAGCCTATCACACTCGATCATCACGTGGTGTCTCAGCACGAAGAACTTTTGCATTGCATACTCAGGGAGAACACTTCTTGATAATTAGTGAGAGATCATCTTAAAATGCTACCGTCAAAATAAGCAAAATAAGATGTATAAAAGATAAACATCATATGCAATCAAAATATGTGACATGATATGGCCATGATCATCTTGCGCCTTTGATCTCCATCTCCAAAGTACTGTCATGATCTCTATCGTCACCGGCACGACACCATGATCTTCATCATCTTGATCTATATCAATGTGTCGTCACATGGTCGTCTCGCCAACTATTGCTCTTGCAACTATTGTTATCGTGTAGCGATAAAGTAAAGCAATTATTTGGCACTTCCATCTTATGCAACAAAGAGACAACCATAGGACTTCTGCCAGTTGCCGGTAACTTCAACAAAACATGATCATCTCATGCAACAACTTATATCTCATCACATATTAACCATATCACATCACAACATGCCTTGCAAAAACAAGTTAGACGTCCTCTACTTTGTTGTTGCAAGTTTTACATGGCTGCTACGGGCTGAGCAAGAACCATTCTTACCTACGCATCAAAACCACAACGATAGTTTGTCAAGTTGGTGTTGTTTTAACCTTCACAAGGACCGGGCGTAGCCACACTCGGTTCAACTAAAGTTGGAGAAACTGACACCCACTAGTCACCTGTGTGCAAAGCACAGCGGTAAAACCAGTCTCGCGTAAGCGTACACGTAATGTCGGTCCGGGCCGCTTCATCCAACAATACCGCCGAACCAAAGTATGACATGCTGGTAAGCATTATGACTTGTATCGCCCACAACTCACTTGTGTTCTACTCGTGCATATAACATCAACGCATAAAACCTAGGCTCTGATACCACTGTTGGGGAACGTAGTAATTTCAAAAAATTTCCTACGCACACGCAAGATCATGGTGATGCATAGCAACGAGAGGGGAGAGTATTGTCCACGTACCCTCGTAGACCGTAAGCGGAAGCGTTATGACAATGCGTTTGATGTAGTCGTACGTCTTCACGATCCGACCGATCCAAGCACCGAACGTACGGCACCTCCGAGTTCAGCACACGTTCAGCTCGATGACGATCCCCGGACTCTGATCCAGCAAAGTGTCGGGGATGAGTTCCGTCAGCACGACAGCGTGGTGACGATGATGATGTTCTACCGACGCAGGGCTTCGCCTAAGCACCGCAACGATATGACCGAGGTGGAATATGGTGGAGGGGGGCACCGCACACGGCTAAGGAATGATCACGTAGATCAACTTGTGTGTGATGGGGTGCCCCCTGCCCCCGTATATAAAGGAGCAAGGGAGGAGGAGGCCGTCCCTAGGAGGAGGGCGCGCCAAGGGGAGTCCTACTCCCACCGGGAGTAGGACTCCTTCTTTCCTAGTCCAACTAGGAGAAGGGGGAAAGGAAGGAAGTGGAGAAGGAAGGGAGAGGGGGGCCGCGCCCCAAACCCTTTGTCCAATTCGGACTGGGCTTGAGAGGCGCGCGCGCCACCTCCTGGCTCCTTCCCACTAAGGCCCATTAAGGCCTAATACTCTTCCCCGTATTCTCGTAACTCCCCGGTACTCCGAAAAAATACCCGAATCACTCGGAACCTTTCCGAACTTCGAATATAGTCGTCCAATATATCGATCTTTACGTTTCGACCATTTCGAGACTCCTTGTCATGTCCCCGATCTCATCCGGGACTCCGAACTCCTTCGGTACATCAAAACTCATAAACTCATAATAAAACTGTCATCAAAACCTTAAGCGTGCGGACCCTACGGGTTCGAGAACAATGTACACATGACTGAAACACATTTCCGGTCAATAACCAATAGCGGAAGCTGGATGCTCATATTGGCTCCTACATATTCTACGAAGATCTTTATCGGTCAAACCGCATAACAACATACGTTGTTCCCTTTGTCATCGGTATGTTACTTGCCCGAGATTCGATCGTCTGTATCTTAATATCTAGTTCAATCTCGTTACCGGCAAGTCTCTTTACTCATTACGTAATGTATCATTCCACAACTAACTCATTAGTCACATTGCTTGCAAGGCTTATAGTGATGTGCATTACCGAGAGGGCCCAGAGATACCTCTCCGACAACCGGAGTGACAAATCCTAATCTCGAAATACGCCAACCCAACATGTACCTTCAAAGACACCTGTAGAGCTCCTTTATAATCACCCAGTTACGTTGTGAAGTTTGGTAGCACACAAAGTGTTCCTCCGGTAAACGGGAGTTGCATAATCTCATAGTCATAGGAACATGTATAAGTCATAAAGAAAGCAATAGCAACATACTAAACGATCAAGTGCTAAGCTAACGGAATGGGTCAAGTCAATCATATCATTCTCCTAATGATGTGATCCCGTTAATAAAATGACAACTCATGTCTATGGTTAGGAAACTTAACCATCTTTGATTAACGAGCTAGTCAAGTAGAGGCATACTAGTGACACTATGTTTGTCTATGTATTCACACATGTATTATGTTTTTGGTTAATACAATTCTAGCATGAATAATAAACATTTATCATGAAATAAGGAAATAAATAATAACTTTATTATTGCCTCTAGGGCATATTTCCTTCACTCACGATGAGTGGACTCCGCTCATCATTCACGGGAAAATGGCTGGTAACTGGGATGCCCAGTCCTATGATCAAAAGATCAAAACCAAATTCGCAAATAATTTAAACAAAACTCCCCCAGGAATGTTGATAGTTGGACGGCACCCGTTGTTTCGGACAAGCCGTGGAGTGTGAATGTTGGTGGAGGGGGAGTACAAAATTTACCTTTTTGCGTGGGAATTGCCTATAATGTATGTAGTATGGAAGATATTGGGAACTCTTGGTTGTTATGTTGACAATGAAAGCATACCTCTCAAAATTATTTTCATCTCTATTTCAAAATAGAGCTCTGGCACCTCTGCAAATCCCTGCTTTCCTCTGCGAAGGGCTTATCTTTTAGTTTTATGCAAGGGTCAGTAGTATTCCTTCTCATTCCAACCTACTCTTTAGTTGGCAAGCATCGTGTGTTGGGGAAAGATCTAAGCATATATGGCCATTCAAATATATTTGATCATGAATTATTATTGTTGACGATTATCTATATGATAAGTGAGTTGGGAGGCAAAACACTAATCCCCTATCTTTCTCTGTGTTCGATGGATGCTATTTGTTCTAAGAATATGCTTTGAGTGGTAGCAATCATGGAATACTATATGATAGTTGATTATTTGGAGTTTGATAAATCAAAGCTCTGACATAGACCCTTCCTGAAGATAACATGAATTGTAATTGTTTGATGACTAAGAATGAAGTTTGCTAGTTTTCAAGAAAGTTTATGGTCTATGCTTTAACATGTGAATAGCTTGTTACTTGATCTTGAGAAGTTTTATGAGATGAACTACTTTTATGACATATAATCATGCTAGAAAAGGTGATTGAAATTATCATTGATCAAACTTGTGCACCTGCTAGCATTCACACTTCATAAATTCTTTCTTTTATCATTTACCTACTCGAGGACGAGCAGGAATTAAGCTTGGGGATGTTGATACGTCTCCAACGTATCTATAATTTATGAAGCATTCATGCTGTTATATTATCTGTTTTGGATGTTTATGGGCTTTACTAAGCACTTTTATATTATTTTTGGGACTAACCTACTAACTGGAGGCCCAGCCAAAATTGTTGTTTTCTTGCCTATTTCAGTGTTTCGAAGAAAAGGAATATCAAACGGAGTCCAAACTGAATGAAACCTTCGGGAAAGTTATTTTTGAAACGGAAGCAATCCAAGGGACTTGGAGTGCACGTAAGGGAAGCTTCGAGGTGTCCACGAGGTAGGGAGGCGCGCCCACCTCCCCTGGGCGCGCCCCCACCCTCGTGGGCCCCTCGTGGCTCCCCTGACCGACTTCTTTCGCCTATATATCTCCATATACCCTAAAAACATCAGAGAGCACAATAGATCAAGAGTTCCGCCGCCGCAAGCCTCTGTAGCCACCCAAAACCAATCGAGACCCTGTTCCGGTACCCTGCCGGAGGGGGGATCCCTCACCGGTGTCCATCTTCATCATCCCGGCGCTCTCCATGACGAGGAGGGAGTAATTCACCCTCGGGGCTGAGGGTATATATGTACCAGTAGGTATGTGTTTGATCTCTCTCTCTCTCTCTCTCTCTCTCTCTCTCTCTCTCGTGTTCTTGAGGTGATACGATCTTGATGTATCGTGAGCTTTGCTGTTATAGTTGGATCTTATGGTGTTTCTCCCCCTCTACTCTCTTGTAATGGATTGAGTTTTACCTTTGAAGTTATCTTGTCGGATTGAGTCTTTAAGGATTTGAGAACACTTGATGTATGTCTTGTCGTGCTTATCTGTGGTGACAATGGGATATTCACGTGATCTCCTTGATGTATGTTTTGGTGATCAACTTGCGGGTTCCATGAACTTATGCATAGGGGTTGGCACACATTTTCGTCTTGACTCTCCGGTAGAAACTTAGGGCACTCTTTGAAGTACTTTGTGTTGGTTGAATAGATGAATCTGAGATTGTGTGATTCATATCGTATAATCATGCCCACAGATACTTGAGGTGACATTGGAGTATCTAGGTGACATTAGGGTTTTGGTTGATTTGTGTCTTAAGGTGTTATTCTAGTACGAACTCTTGAATAGATCGATCAGAAAGAATAACTTTGAGGTGGTTTCGTACCCTACCATAATCTCTTGGTTTGTTCTCTGCTATTAGTGACTTTGGAGTGACTCTTTGTTGCATGTTGAGGGATAGTTATGTGATCCAGTTATGTTATTATTGTTGAGAGAACTTGCACTAGTGAAACTATGAACCTTAGGCCTTGTTTCCTAGCATTGCAATACCGTTTATGCTCACTTTTATCATTAGTTACCTTGCTGTTTTTATATTTTCATATTACAAAAAATTATATCTACCATCCATATTGCACTTGTATCACCATCTCTTCACCGAACTAGTGCGCCTATACAATTTACCATTGTATTGGGTGTGTTGGGGACACAAGAGACTCTTTGTTATTTGGTTGCAGGGTTGTTTGAGAGAGACCATCTTCATCCTACGCCTCCCACGGATTGATAAACCTTAGGTCATCCACTTGAGGGAAATTTGCTACTGTCCTACAAACCTCTGCAGTTGTAGGCCCAACAACGTCTACAAGAAGAAGGTTGCATAGTAGGCATCAATCAACACCAAGACTCCATGGGTGTTAGAATCATTACCGTGTCATCTAGATTATTGACTCTAGTGCAAGTGGGAGACTGAACGAAATATGGCCTAGAGGCAATAATAAAGGTGTTATTTATATTTCCTTATATCATGATAAATGTTTATTATTCATGCTAGAATTGTATTAACCGGAAACTTAGTACATGTGTGAATACATAGACAAACAGAGTGTCACTAGTATGCCTCTACTTGACTAGCTTGTTTAATCAAAGATGGTTAATTTTCCTAGCCATGGACATGAGTTGTTATTTGATTAACGGGATCACATCATTAGAGAATGATTTGATTGACTTGACCCATTCCGTTAGCTTTGCACTTGATCGTTTAGTATATTGCTATTGCTTTCTTTATGACTTATACATGTTCCTATGACTATGAGATTATGCAACTCCTGAATATCGGAGGAACACTTTGTGTGCTACCAAACGTCACAACGTAACTGGGTGATTATGAAGGTGCTCTACAGGTGTCTCCAATGGTACTTGTTGAGTTGGCATAGATTGAGATTAGGATTTGTCACTCCGATTGTCGGAGAGGTATCTCTAGGCCCTCTCGGTAATGCACATCACTATAAGCCTTGCAAGCAATGTGAATAATGAGTTAGTTGCGGAATGATGCATTGCGGAACGAGTAAGGAGACTTGCCGGTAACGATATTGAACTAGGTATTGAGATACCGGCGAGGAGTCTCGAAATGGTCGAGACATAAAGATTTATATATTGAATGACTATATTCGGACACCGGATGAGTTCCAGGGGTCACCGGATAATTATTGGAGTGCCGAGCGGTTATCGAAACCCCCGGGGGAACTATTGGGCCTACATGGGCCATAGGGAATAGGGGAGGCAGCCCACAAGGGGCATCCGCGCCTCCTCCCTTTAGGGAGTCCGAATTGGACTAGGAAGGGGGGGCGCCCCCCTTTCCTTCTCCTCTCCCTCTCCTTCCTTCCCCGTTCCTCCTCCTAGTTGGACTAGGAAAGGGGGAGTTCTACTCCTACTAGGAGGAGGACTCCTCCCCCTCCTTGGCGCACCCCAAGGGCTGGCCGGCCTTCCCCCTTGCTCCTTTATGTACAGGGGCAGGGGGGCACCCTAGAACACACAAGTTGATCATTGATCTCTTAGCCGTGTGCGGTGCCCCCCTCCACCATAATCCACCTCGGTCATATCATCGTAGTGCTTAGGCGAAGCCCTGCATCGGTAGCTTCATCATCACTGTCATCACGCCATCGTGCCGACGAAGCTCTTCGTCGACACTCTACTGGATCATGAGTTCGTGGGACGTCACCGAGCCGAACGTGTGCAGATCGCGGAGGTGCCATACTTTCGGTACTAGGATCGGTCGATCGTGAAGACGTACGACTACATAAACCGCATTGATAACGCTTTCGCTTACGGTCTACGAGGGTACGTAGACAACACTCTCCCCTCCTATTGCTATGCATCACCATGATCTTGCGTGTGTGTAGGATTTTTTTTTTGAAATTACTACGTTCCCCAACACTATGATCATTTAGTTTATTGCTATTGTTTTCTTCATGACTTATACATGTTCCTATGACTATGAGATTATGCAACTCCCGAATACCGGAGGAACACTTTGTGTGCTGCCAAACGTCACAACATAACTAGGTGATTATAAAGGTGCTCTACAGGTGTCTCTGATGGTACTTGTTGAGTTGGCATAGATCGAGATTAGGATTTGTCACTCCGATTGTCGGAGAGGTATCTCTGGGCCCTCTAGGTAAAGCACATCACTATAAGCCTTGCAAGAATGTGACTAATGAGTTAGTTACAGGATGATGCATTACGGAACGAGTAAGGAGACTTGCTGGTAACGTGATTGAACTAGGTATTGAGATATCGACGATCGATTCTCGGGCAAGTAACATACCGATGACAAAGAGAACAATGTATGTGGTTATGCGGTTTGACCGATAAAGATCTTCATAGAATATGTAGGAACCAATATGAGCATCCAGGTTCCGCTATTGGTTATTAATCGGAGATGAGTCTCGGTCATGTCTACATAGTTCTCGAACCCGTAGGGTCCGCACGCTTAATGTTCGGTGACGATCGGTATTATGAGTTTATGTGATTTGATGTACTGAAGATAGTACGGAGACCCGGGTATGATCACGGACATGACGAGGAGTCTCGAAATGGTCGATACATAAAGATTGATATATTGGATGACTATGTTTGGACATCGGAATGGTTCCGGGTGAGTTTGGGCATATACCGGAGTACCGGGGGGTCACCGGAAACCCCCGGGGGGGTATATGGGCCCTAATGGGCTTTAGTACAGAGAGAGGGGCAGCCAAGGCAGTTCACGCGCCCCCTCCCCCTCTGGTTCGAATTGGACTAGGAAGGGGGGGCGGCGCCCCCCTTTCCTTCCTCCCTCTCCCCCCCTTCCTTCTCTCCTAGTCCAACTAGGGAAGGGGGGATCCTACTCCCGGTGGGAGTAGGACTCCTCCAGGGCGCGCCATAGAGGGCCAACCCTCCCCCCTCCTCCACTCCTTTATATACAGGGGAGGGGGCACCCCATAGACACACAAGTTGATCATTGATATCTTAGCCATGTGCGGTGCCCCCCTCCACCATAATCCACCTCGGTCATATCGTCGTAGTACTTAAGCGAAGCTCTGCGCCGGTAGCTTCATCATCACCATCATCATGTCGTCGTGCTGACAAAGCTCTCCATCGACACTCTGCTGGATCGTGAGTTCGTGGGACGTCACCGAGCCGAACGTGTGCAGATCACGGAGGTGTCGTACTTTTGGTGCCAGGATCGGTCAATCATGAAGACGTACGACTACATCAACCGCGTTGTCATAACGCTTCCCCTTGCGGTCTACGAGGGTACGTAGACAACACTCTCCCCTCTCGTTGCTATGCATCACCATGATCTTGCGTGTGCGTAGGATTTTTTTTGAAATTACTACGTTCCCCAACAGTGGCATCCGAGCCAGGTCTATGCGTAGATGTTATATGCACGAGTAGAACACAAGTGAGTTGTGGGCGATAATAGTCATACTGCTTACCAGCATGTCATACTTTGATTCGGCGGTATTGTTGGATGAAGCGGCCCGGACTGACATTACGCGTACACTTACGCGAGACTGGTTCTACCGACGTGCTTCGCACACTGGTGGCTGGCGGGTGTCAGTTTCTTCAAGTTCAGTTGAATCGAGTGTGGCTACGCCTGATCCTTGTTGAAGGTTAAAACAACACATACTTGACGAAAAATCATTGTGGTTTTGATGCGTAGGTAAGAACGGTTCTTGCTCAGCCCATAGTAGCCACTGATACGTCTCCAAAGTATTTATAATTTTTGATTGTTCCATGCTATTATATTATCTGCTTTAGATATTTAATGGGCTTTATTATACACTTTTATATTATTTTCGGGACTAACCTATTAACCGAAGGCCCAGTGCAAATTGCTGTTTTTTTGCCTATTTTATTGTTTCGCAGAAAAGGAATATCAAACAGAATGAAACCTTCGCGAGGATCATTTTCGGAACAAACGCAATCCAGGAGACTTGGAGTGGACGTCACAGGCGGCCACGAGGTAGGAGGGCGCGCCCAAGGTGGGTAGGCGCGCCCCCACCCTCGTGGGCCCCTGTGGCTCCACCGACGTACTTCTTTCGCCTATATATACTCATATACCCTAAAAACATCCAGGAGCACCACGAAACCCTGTTTCCACCATTGCAACCTTCTGTACCCGTGAGATCCCATCTTGGGGCCTTTTCCGGCACTCCGGCGGAGGGGGCGTCAATTAGGGAGGGATTCTACATCAACACCATAGCCTCTCCGATGATGTGTGAGTAGTTTACCACAGACCTTCGGATCCATAGTTATTAGCTAGATGGCTTCTTCTCTCTCTTTGGATCTCAATACAAAGTTCTCCTCAATCTTCTTGGAGATCTATTCGATGTAATTCTTTTTGCGGTGTGTTTGTCGAGATCCGATGAATTGTGGGTTTATGATCAAGATTATCTATGAACAATATTTGATTATTCTCTGAATTCTTTCTTTTATGCATGATTTAAATAGCTTTGCAAGTCTCTTCGAATTATCGATTTAGTTTGGCCTACTAGATTGATCTTTCTTGCACTGGGAGAAGTGCTTAGCTTTGAATTCAACCTTGCGGTGTCCTTTCCCAGTGACAGCAAGGCACGTATTGTATTGTTGCCATCGAGGATAAAAAGACGGGGTTTATATCATATTGCTTGAGTTTATCCCTCTACATCATTTCATCTTGCTTAAAGCGTTACTCTGTTCTTATGAACTTAACACTCTAGATGCATGCTGGATAGCGGTCGATGTGTGGAGCAATAGTAGTAGATGCAGAATTGTTTCGGTCTACTTGTCATGGACGTGATGCCTATATACATGATCATGCCTAGATATTCTCATAACTATGCGCTTTTCTATCAATTGCTCAACAGTAATTTGTTCACCCACCGTAGAATATGCTATCTCGAGAGAAGCCACTAGTGAAACCTATGGCCCCCGGGTCTATCTTCCATCATATTATTTTCCTATCAATTTGCTATTTCTGCCGCCGTTTATTTTGCAATCTTTACTTTCCAATCTACACAACAAAAATACCAAAAAATATTTATCTTATTATCTTTATCAGATCTCACTTTTGCAAGTGGCTGTGAAGGGATTGACAACCCCTTTATCGCGTTGGTTGCAAGGTTCTTGATTGTTTGTGCAGGTACTAGGGACTTGCGTGCCGTCTCCTACTGGATCGATACCTTGGTTCTCAAAAACTGAGGGGAATACTTATGCTACTTTGCTGCATCACCCTTTCCTCTTCAAGGGAAAACCAACGCATGCTCAAGAGGTAGGAAGAAGGATTTCTGGCGCCATTGCTGGGGAGGCTTACACCAAGTCAAGTCAAGATTTGATCTCCCGCCAACGTGTGGTTTATGGCGCCGATGCCGGGGAGATCTACGCACAAGTCAAGACATACCAAGTACCCATCACAAACTCTTCTCCCTCGCATTACATTATTTGCCATTTGCTTCTCGCTTTCCTCGCCCCCACTTCACCTTTGCCGTTTTATTTGCCCTCTTTTTCCGCCCGTCTCTTTCCGCTTGCTTCTTGTTTGCTTGTGTGTTGGATTGATTGTTTGTCACGATGGCTCAAGACAATACTAAATAGTGTGAGTTTTCTAATACCAATAACAATGATTTTATTAGCACTCCAATTGCTCCTATTACCGATGCTGAATCTTGTGAAATTAATGCTGCTTCGTTGAATCTTGTCATGAAAGATCAATTTTCCGGCCTTCCTAGTGAAGATTCCTCTACCCATCTAAACAACTTTGTTGATTTGTGCGATATGCAAAAGAAGAAAGACATGGATAATGATATTGTTAAATTGAAGCTATTTCCGTTTTCACTTAGAGATCGTGCTAAAACTTGGTTTTCTTATTTGCCTAAAAATAGTATTGATTCATGGAATAAGTGCAAAGATGCTTTTATCTCTAAGTATTTTCCTCCCGCTAAGATCATCTCTCTTAGAAATGATATTATGAATTTTAAGCAACTTGCTCATGAGCATGTTGCACAATCTTGGGAGAGGATGAAATTAATGATACGTAATTGCCCTACACATGGTTTGAATTTATGGATAATTATACAAAAAAATTATGCCGGATTGAATTTTGCTTCTAGAAATCTTTTAGATCCGGCCGCGGGAGGCACTTTTATGGAAATCACTTTAGGAGAAGCTGTTGGGGAATGTAGTAATTTCAAAAATTTCCTACGCACATGCAAGATCATGGTGATGATATAGCAACGAGAGGGGAGAGTGTTGTCTACGTACCCTCGTAGACCGAAGCGGAAGCGTTGACGCAACGTAGAGGAAGTAGTCGTACGTCCTCCCGGTCCAACCGATCCAAGCACCGTTACTCCGGCACCTCCGAGTTCTTGACACGCGTACAGCTCGATGACGCACCCTCGATCTCCAATCCAGTAGAGGCTCCGAGGGGGAGTTCCGTCAGCACGACGGCGTGGTGACGATCTTGATGTTCTCCTGTCGCAGGGCTTCGCCTAAGCACCGCTACAATATGATCGAGGTGTAATATCGTGGAGGGGGGCACCGCACACGGCTAAGGAACGATCAATGATCAACTTGTGTGTCCTAGGGTGCCCCCTACCCCCGTATATAAGGGAGGGAGGGAGGAGGTGGCCGGCCTCAAGGGGGGCGCGCCATAGGGAGGGGGAAACCTACTCCAAGTAGGTTTCCCTCTCTTTTCCTTATCTTATTTGGAGGGGGAAGGAAGGAGTACTAGTACTAGGAAGTAGTACTAGTAGTAGGAAGGAAGAGAGGGGGAAGGAGAAAGGAAAGGGGGGGGGGGGCGACCCCCCTCCCCAATTCGGATTGGGCTTGGGGGGGCACGCCCCCCTCCCTTGCTCCTTCTCTCTTCCTCCTACATGGGCCCAATAAGGCCCATATACCTCCCGGGGGGTTCCGGTAACCTCCCGGAGCTCCAAACTTCTCCGGAACCTTTCCGGTGTCCAAATATATCCGTCCAATATATCAATCTTTATGTCTCGACCATTTCGAGACTCCTCGTCATGTCCGTGATCATATCCGGGACTCCGAACAACCTTCGGTACATCAAAATACATAAACTCATAATATAACTGTCATCGAAACCTTAAGCGTGCGGACCCTACGGTTCGAGAACAATGTAGACATGACCGAGACATGTCTTCGGTCAATAACCAATAGCGGGACCTGGATGCCCATATTGGTTCCTACATATTCTACGAAGATCTTTATCGGTCAAACCGCACAACAACATACGTTGTTCCCTTTGTCATCGGTATGTTACTTGCCCGAGATTCGATCGTCGGTATCCAATACCTAGTTCAATCTCGTTACCGGCAAGTCTCTTTACTCGTTCCGTAATACATCATCCCGCAACTAACTCATTAGTTGCAGTACTTGCAAGGCTTAAGTGATGTGCATTACCGAGAGGGCCCAGAGATACCTCTCCGACATTCGGAGTGACAAATCCTAATCTCGAAATACGCCAACCCAACAAGTACCTTTGGAGACACCTGTAGAGCACCTTTATAATCACCCAGTTACGTTGTGACGTTTGGTAGCACACAAAGTGTTCCTCCGGTAAACGGGAGTTGCATAATCTCATAGTCATAGGAACATGTATAAGTTATGAAGGAAGCAATAGCAACATACTAAACGATCGTGTGCTAAGCTAACGGAATGGGTCATGTCAATCAGATCATTCAACTAATGATGTGACCTTGTTAATCAAATAACAACTCCTTGTTCATGGTTAGGAAACATAACCATCTTTGATTAACAAGCTAGTCAAGTAGAGGCATACTAGTGACACTCTGTTTGTCTATATATTCACACATGTATTATGTTTCCGGTTAATACAATTCTAGCATGAATAATAAACATTTATCATGATATGAGGAAATAAATAATAACTTTATTATTGCCTCTAGGGCATATTTCCTTCAGTCTTCCACTTGCACTAGAGTCAATAATCTAGATCACATCACCATGTGATTCACATCGATAGTTCACATCATTATGTGATTAACACCCATAGTTCACATCGTCATGTGACCAACATCCAAAGGGTTTACTAGATTCAGTAATCTAGTTCACATCACTATGTGATTAACACCCAAAGAGTACTTAGGTGTGATCATGTTTTGTTTGTGAGAGAATCTTAGTCAACGGGTCTTTCACATTCAGATCCGTTATGTATTTTGCAATTTTTTTATGTCTACAATGCTCTGCACGGAGCTACTCTAGCTAATTGCTCCCACTTTCAATATGTATCTAGATCGAGACTTAGAGTCATCCAGATCGGTGTCAAAACTTGCATCGACGTAACCCTTTACGACGAACCTTTTGTCACTTCCATAATTGAGAAACATATCCTTATTCCACTAAGGATAATTTTGACCGCTGTCCAGTGATCTACTCCTAGATCACTATTGTACTCCCTTGCCAAACTCAGTGCAGGGTATACAATAGATCTGGTACACAGCATGGCATACTTTATAGAACCTATGGCCAAGGCATAGGGAATGACTTTCATTCTCTCTCTATCTTCTGCCGTGGTCGGGTTTTGAGTCTTACTCAATTTCACACCTTGTAACACAGGCAAGAACTCTTTCTTTGACTGTTCCATTTTGAACTACTTCAAAATCTTGTCAAGGTATGTACTCATTGAAAAAACTTATCAAGCGTCTTGATCTATCTCTATAGATCTTGATGCTCAATATGTAAGCAGCTTCACCGAGGTCTTTCTTTGAAAAACTCCTTTCAAACACTCCTTTATGCTTTGCAGAATAATTCTACATTATTTCCGATCTACAATATGTCATTCACATATACTTATCAGAAATGCTGTAGTGCTCCCACTCACTTTCTAGTAAATAAAGGCTTCACTGCAAGTCTGTATAAACTATATGCTTTGATCAACTTATCAAAGCGTATATTCTAACTCCGAGATGCTTGCACCAGTCCATAGATGCACATTTTGTTAACACCTTTAGGATCGACAAAACCTGTTGGTTGCATCACATACACCTCTTCTTTAATAACTCCATTAAGGAATGCAGTTTTGTTTATCCATTTGCCAGATTTCATAAAATGCGGCAATTGCTAACATGATTCAGACAGATTTTTAAGCATCGATACGAGTGAGAAAATCTCATTGTATTCAACATCTTGAACTTTGTCAAAAACCTTTTTCGACAAGTCTAGCTTTGTAGATAGTAACACTACTATCAGCGTCCGTCTTCCTCTTGAAGATCCATTTATTTTCTATGGCTTGCCGATCATCGGGCAACTCCACCAAAGTCCACACTTTGTTCTCATACATGGATCTCATCTCAGATTTCATGGCCTCAAGCCATTTCGCGGAATCTGGGCTCATCATCGCTTCCTCATAGTTCGTAGGTTCATCATGGTCTAGTTACATGACTTCCAGAACAGGATTACCGTACCACTCTGGTGCGGATCTCACTCTGGTTTATCTACGAGATTCGGTAGTAACTTGATCTGAAGTTACATGATCATCATCATTAGCTTCCTCACTAATTGGTGTAGTAGTCACAGGAACAGATTTCTGTGATGAACTACTTTCCAATAAGGGAGAAGGTACAATTACCTCATCAAGTTCTACTTTCCTCCCACTCACTTCTTTCGAGAGAAACTCCTTCTCTAGAAAGGATCCATTTATTAGCAACGAATGTTTTGCCTTCGGATCTGGGATAGAAAGTGTACCCAACAATTTCCTTTGGGTATTCTATGAAGACGCACTTCTCCGATTTGGGTTTGAACTTATCAGGATGAAACTTTTTCACATAAGCATCGCAGCCCCAAACTTTAAGAAACGACAACTTTGGTTTCTTGCTAAACCACAGTTCATATAGTGTTGTCTCAACGGATTTAGATGGTGCCCTATTTAACGTGAATGCAGCTGTCTCTAATGCATGATCCCAAAACGATATTGGTAAATCGGTAAGAAACATCATAGATTGTACTATATCCAATTAAGTACGGTTATGACGTTCGGACACACCATTATGATGTGGTGTTCCAGGTGGCATGAATTTGTGAAACTATTCCACATTGTTTTAATTGAAGACCAAACTCGTAACTCAAATATTTGTCTCCGCGATCAGATCGTAGAAACCTTATTTTCTTGTCACGATGATTTTTCCACTTCACTCTGAAATTCTTTGAACCTTTCAACTATTTCAGACTTATGTTTCATCAAGTAGATATACCCATATCTGCTCAAATCATCTGTGAAGGTCAGAAAATAACGATACCCGCCATGAGCCTTAACACTCATTGGATCGCATACATCAGTATGTATTATTTCCAATAAGTCAGTTGCTCGCTCCACTGTTCCGGAGAACGGAGTCTTAGTCATCTTGCCCATGAGGCATGGTTCGCAAGCATCAAGTGATTCATAATCAAGTGATTCCAAAATCCCATCAGCATGGAGTTTCTTCATGCGCTTTACACCAATATGACCTAAACGGCAGTGCCACAAATAAGTTGCACTATCATTATTAACTTTGCATCTTTTGGTTTCAATATTATGAATATGTGTATCACTACGATCGAGATCCAATGAACCATTTTCATTGGGTGTGTAACCATATAAGGTTTTATTCATGTAAGCAGAACAACAGTTTATTCTCTTACTTAAATGAATAACTGTATTGCAATAAATACGATCAAATCATATTCATGCTCAACGCAAACACCAAATAACATTTATTTAGGTTCAACACTAATCCCGAAAGTATAGGGAGTGTGCGATGATGATCATATCAATCTTGAAACTACTTTCAACACACATCGTCACTTCACCCTTAACTAGTTTCTGTTTATTCTGCAACTCCCATTTCGAGTTACTACTCTTAGCAACTGAACCAGTACCAAATACCGAGGGGTTGCTATAAACACTAGTAAAGTACACATCAATAACATGTATATCAAATATACCTTTGTTTACTTTGCCATCCTTCTTATCCGCCAAATATTTAGGGCAGTTCCACTTCCAGTGACCATTTCCTTTGCAGTGTAAGCACTCAGTTTCAGGCTTTGGTTCAGCTTTGGGCTTCTTCGTGGGAGTGACAACTTGCTTGTCAATCTACTTGAAGTTCCCCTTTCTTTCCCTTTGCCCTTTTCTTGAAACTAGTGATCTTGTCAACCATCAACACTTGATGCTCTTTCTTGATTTCTACCTTCGTCGATTTCAACATCACGAAGAGCTCGGGATTCATTTTCGTCATCCCTTGCATACTATAGTTCATCACGAAGTTCTACTAACTTAGTGATGGTGACTAGAGAACACTGTCAATCACTATCTTATCTGGAAGATTAACTCCCACTTGATTCAAGCGATTGTAGTACCCAGACAATCTGAGCACTTGCTCATTAGTTGAGCGATTCTCCTCCATCTTTTAGCTATAGAACTTGTTGGAGACTCCATATCTCTCAACTCGGGTATTTGCTTGAAATATTAACTTCAACTCCTGGAACATCTCATATGCTCCATGACGTTCAAAACGTCGTTGAAGACCCGGTTCCAAGCCGTTAAGCATGGTGCACTAAACTATCAAGTAGTCATCATATTGAGCTTAGCTAAACGTTCATAACGTCTGCATCTGCTCCTGCAATAGGTCTGTCACCTAGCGGTGCATTAAGGACATAATTCTTCTGTGCAGTAATGAGGATAAACCTCAGATCACGGATCCAATCCGAATCATTGCTACTAACAATTTTCAACACAATTTTCTCTAGGAACATATCAAAACAAACATATGAAAGCAACAATGCAAGCTATTGATCTTACAACATAATTTGCAAAATACTACCAGGACTAAGTTCATGATAAATTTAAGTTCAATTAATCATATTACTTAAGAACTCCCACTTAGACAGACATCTCTCTAGTCATCTAAGTGATCACGTGATCCAAATCAACTAAACCATAACCGATCATCACGTGAGATGGAGTAGTTTTCAATGGTGAACATCACTATGTTGATCATATCTACTATATGATTCACGCTCGACATTTCGGTCTCCGTGTTCCGAGGCCATATCTGCATATGCTAGGCTCGTCAAGTTTAACCTGAGTATTCTGCGTGTGCAAAACTGGCTTGCACTCGTTGTAGATGGACGTAGAGCTTATCACACCCGATCATCTCGTGGTGTCTAGGCACGACGAACTTTGGCAACGGTGCATACTCAGGGAGAACACTTCTTGATAATTAGTGAGGGATCATCTTAAAATGCTACCGTCAATCAAAGCAAGAATAAGATGCATAAAGGATAAACATCACATGCAATCAATATAAGTGATATGATATGGCCATCATCTTCTTGTGCTTGTGATCTCCATCTCCGAAGCACCATCATGATCACCATCGTCACCGGCGCGACACCTTGATCTCCATCGTAGCATCGTTGTCGTTTACGCCATCTATTGCTTCTACGACTATCGCTACCGCTTAGTGATAAAGTAAAGCAATTACAGGGCGTTTGCATTTTATACAATAAAGCGACAACCATATGGCTCCTGCCAGTTGCCGATAACTTCGGTTACAAAACATGATCATCTCATACAATAAAATATAGCATCATGTCTTGGCCATATCACATCACAACATGCCCTGCAAAAACAAGTTAGACGTCCTCTACTTTGTTGTTGCAAGTTTTACGTGGCTGCTACGGGCTTAAGCAAGAACCAATCTCACCTAGGCATCAAAACCACAACGATAGTTTGTCAAGTTGATGCTGTTTTAACCTTCGCAAGGACCGGGCGTAGCCACACTCGGTTCAACTAAAGTTGGAGAAACTGACACCCGCTAGTCACCTGTGTGCAAAGCACGGCGGTAAAACCAGTCTCGCGTAAGCGTACGCGTAATGTCGGTCCGGGCCGCTTCATCCAACAATACCGCCGAACCAAAGTATGACATGCTGGTAAGCAGTATGACTTATATCACCCACAACTCACTTGTGTTCTACTCGTGCATATAACATCAAACCATAAAAACCTAGGCTCGGATGCCACTGTTGGGGAACGTAGTAATTTCAAAAATTTCCTACGCACATGCAAGATCATGGTGATGATATAGCAACGAGAGGGGAGAGTGTTGTCTACGTACCCTCGTAGACCGAAGCGGAAGCGTTGACGCAACGTAGAGGAAGTAGTCGTACGTCCTCCCGGTCCAACCGATCCAAGCACCGTTACTCCGGCACCTTCGAGTTCTTGACACGCGTACAACTCGATGACGCACCCTCGATCTCCAATCCAGTAGAGGCTCCGAGGGGGAGTTCCGTCAGCACGACGACGTGGTGACGATCTTGATGTTCTCCTGTCGCAGGGCTTCGCCTAAGCACCGCTACAATATGATCGAGGTGTAATATCGTGGAGGGGGGCACCGCACACGGCTAAGGAACGATCAATGATCAACTTGTGTGTCCTAGGGTGCCCCCCTACCCCCGTATATAAAGGAGGGAGGGAGGAGGTGGCCGGCCTCAAGGGGGGCGCGCCATAGGGAGGGGGAAACCTACTCCAAGTAGGTTTCCCTCTCTTTTCCTTATCTTATTTGGAGGGGGAAGGAAGGAGTACTAGTATTAGGAAGTAGTACTAGTAGTAGGAAGGAAGAGAGGGGGAAGGAGAAAGGAAAGGGGGGGCCGGCCCCCCTCCCCAATTCGGATTGGGCTTGGGGGGG
>NC_041389.1:70019256-70054220 GCF_002162155.2 Triticum dicoccoides
AAGGAGGGAGGGAGGAGGTGGCCGGCCTCAAGGGGGGCGCGCCATAGGGAGGGGGAAACCTACTCCAAGTAGGTTTCCCTCTCTTTTCCTTATCTTATTTGGAGGGGGAAGGAAGGAGTACTAGTATTAGGAAGTAGTACTAGTAGTAGGAAGGAAGAGAGGGGGAAGGAGAAAGGAAAGGGGGGGGGGGCGGCCCCCCTCCCCAATTCAGATTGGGCTTGGGGGGGCGCGCCCCCCTCCCTTGCTCCTTCTCTGTTCCTCCTACATGGGCCCAATAAGGCCCATATACCTCCCGGGGGGTTCCGGTAACCTCCCGGAGCTCCAAACTTCTCCGGAACCTTTCCGGTGTCCAAATATATCCGTCCAATATATCAATCTTTATGTCTCGACCATTTCGAGACTCCTCGTCATGTCCGTGATCATATCCGGGACTCCGAACAACCTTCGGTACATCAAAATACATAAACTCATAATATAACTGTCATCGAAACCTTAAGCGTGCGGACCCTACGGTTCGAGAACAATGTAGACATGACCGAGACATGTCTCCGGTCAATAACCAATAGCGGGACCTAGATGCCCATATTGGTTCCTACATATTCTACGAAGATCTTTATCGGTCAAACCGCACAACAACATACGTTGTTCCCTTTGTCATCGGTATGTTACTTGCCTGAGATTCGATCGTCGGTATCCAATACCTAGTTCAATCTCGTTACCGGCAAGTCTCTTTACTCGTTCCGTAATACATCATCTCGCAACTAACTCATTAGTTGCAGTGCTTGCAAGGCTTAAGTGATGTGCATTACCGAGAGGGCCCAGAGATACCTCTCCGACATTCGGAGTGACAAATCCTAATCTTGAAATACGCCAACCCAACAAGTACCTTTGGAGACACCTGTAGAGCACCTTTATAATCACCCAGTTACATTGTGACGTTTGGTAGCACACAAAGTGTTCCTCCGGTAAACGGGAGTTGCATAATCTCATAGTCATAGGAACATGTATAAGTTATGAAGGAAGCAATAGCAACATACTAAACGATCGTGTGCTAAGCTAACGGAATGGGTCATGTCAATCAGATCATTCAACTAATGATGTGACCTTGTTAATCAAATAACAACTCCTTGTTCATGGTTAGGAAACATAACCATCTTTGATTAACAAGCTAGTCAAGTAGAGGCATACTAGTGACACTCTGTTTGTCTATATATTCACACATGTACTATGTTTCCGGTTAATACAATTCTAGCATGAATAATAAACATTTATCATGATATGAGGAAATAAATAATAACTTTATTATTGCCTCTAGGGCATATTTCCTTCAGAAGCTACTAAACTCCTAGATAATATTATGGTTAATTATTCTCAATGGCACACCGAAAGATCTACTAGTAAAAAGGTTCATGTGATAGAAGAGATTAATGTTTTGAGTGGAAAGATGGATGAACTTATGAAATTGTTTGCTAATAAGAGTGTTTCTTCTGATTCTAATGATATGCCTTTGTCTTCTTTGATTGAGAATAATAATGAATCTATGGATGTGAATTTTGTTGGTAGGAACAATTTTGGTAACAATGCGTGTAGAGGAGGCTTTAATTCTAGGCCGTTCCCTAGTAATTCCTCTAACAATTATGGTAATTCCTACAACAACTCTTATGGAAATTTTAATAAGATGCCCTCTGATTTTGAGACTAGTGTTAAAGAATTTATGATTTCACAAAAGAATTTCAATGCCTTGCTTGAAGAAAAATTGCCTAAGATTGATGAGTTGGCTAGGAACGTGGATAGAATTTCTCTTGATGTTGATTCTTTGAAACTTAGATCTATTCCACCTAAGCATGATATCAATGAGTCTCTGAAATCTATTAGAATTTCCATTGATGAGTGCAAATAAAGAACCGCTAGGATGCGTGCTAAAAAGGATTGCTTTCTAAAAGCGTGTTCTTCTAGTTTTCATGATAATAAGGATGAAGATCTAAAAGTGATTGATGTGTCTCCTATTAAATCTTTGTTTTCCAATATGAATCTTTATAAAGATGGGACTGGAGATGAGTCAACTTTAGTTAAAAGGCATCCCAATGATTCGGATTTTTTAGATCTTGATGCAAACATTGGTAAAAGTGGGATTGAAGAGGTCAAAACTTTACATAGCAATGAACCCACTATTTTGGATTTCAAGGAATTTAATTATGATAACTTCTCTTTGATAGATTGTATCTCCTTGTTGCAATCCGTGTTAAATTCTCCTCATGCTTATCATCAAAATAAAGCTTTTACTAAACATATCGTTGATACTTTAATGCAATCCTATGAAGAAAAAAGCTTGAATTAGAAGTTTCTATCCCTAGGAAACTTTATGATGAGTGCGAACCTACTATTAAAATTAAAAATTAAATATCATGAATGCTATGCTTTGTGTGATTAGGGTTCTAGTGTTTCCACGATTCCAAAAACTTTGCATGATGTGTTAGGTTTCCGTGAATTTGATGATTGTTCTTTAAATTTGCATCTTGCGGATTCCACCATTAAGAAACCTATGGGAAGGATTAATGATGTTCTTATTGTTGAGAATAGAAATTATGTGCCTGTAGATTTCATTGTTCTTGATATAGATTGCAATCCTACATGTCCTATTATTCTCGGTAGACCTTTCCTTAGAACGATTGGTGCAATTATTGACAAGAAAGAAGGAAATATTATATTCCAATTTCTACTAAGGAAAGGCATGGAACACTTTCCTAGGAAGAAAATTAAATTACCTTATGAATCTATTATGAGAGCCACTTATGGATTGCATACCAAATATGATAATACGTAGATCTATTCTTGTTTTTATGCCTAGCTAGGGGCGTTAAACGATAGCGCTTGTTGGG
The DNA here is from genome assembly GCF_002162155.2 of Triticum dicoccoides. NCBI lineage: Eukaryota > Viridiplantae > Streptophyta > Magnoliopsida > Poales > Poaceae > Triticum > Triticum dicoccoides. The sequence continues at coordinate 70,022,136 of NC_041389.1, forward strand.
AGGCAACCCAATTTTATTTTTGTTTCTTGCTTTTTGTTTCTGTTTAGTAACAAATAATTCATCTAGCTTCTGTTTAGATGTGGTTTTATGTTTTAAATTAGTGTTTGTGCCAAGTAGAACCTTTGGTAAGACTTGGGTGAAGTCTTTATGATCTTGCTGTGAAAAATAGAAACTTTAGCGCTCACAAGATTAGCTGCCATTTTTTACTGGAGAGTACTTTTAGGTTGATTCATTTTGAATACGATTAATAGACAAATTCCTCACGTCCACCAATTTATTTCGTAATTTTTGGAGTTACAGAAGTATACGTTTGATACAAATTACTACAGACTGTTCTGTTTTTAACAGATTCTGCTTTTCGTGTGTTATTTGCTTATTTTGATAAATCTATGGCTAGTATCAGGGGGTATGAACCATAAAGAAGTTGGAATACAGTAGGTTTAAATAAAGAATGAGTTCATTATAGTACCTTAAAGTGGTGATTTGTTTTCTTATACTAACAGAGCTCACGAGATTTTCTGTTGAGTTTTGTGTTGTGAACTTTTTAAGTTTTTGGGTAAAGATTTGATGGATTTTGGAATAAGGAGTGGCAAGAGCCTAAGCTTGGGGATGTTGGGGAACGTAGCAGAAATTCAAAATTTTTCCTACGAATCACCAAGATCTATCTATGGAGAGACCAGCAACGAGTAGAAAGAGAGTGCATCTACATACCCTTGTAGATCGCTAAGCGGAAGCGTTCAAGTGAACGGGGTTGATGGAGTCGTACTCGTCGTGATTCAGATCACCGATGATCCTAGTGCCGAACGGACGGCACCTCCGCGTTCAACACACATACAGCTCGACGATGTCTCCCACGCCTTGATCCAGCAAGGAGAGAGGGAGAGGTTGAGGAAGACTCCATCCAGCAGCAGCACAACGGCGTGGTGGTAATGGAGGAGCGTGGCAATCCTGCAGGGCTTCGCCAAGCACCTACGGGAGAGGAGGAGGTGTCACGGGAGGGAGGGAGGCGCCAAGGGCTCAGGTATGGATGCCCTCCCTCCCCTCCACTATATATAGGGGCAGGGGAGAGGGGGGAGGCGCAGCCTTGCCCCTTCCTCCAAGGAAGGGGTGCGGCTAAGAGGGGGGGAGGAGTCCATCCTCCCCAAGGCACCTCGGAGGTGCCTTCCCCCTTTAGGACTCTCCCCTTCTTCCTATATCTTGGCGCATGGGCCTCTAGGGGCTGGTGCCCTTGGCCCATGTAGGCCAAGGCGCACCCCCTACAGCCCATGTGGCCCCCCGGGGCAGGTGGCCCCACCCGGTGGGCCCCCGGGACCCTTCCGGTGGTCCCGGTACAATACCGATGACCCCGAAACTTGTCCCGATGGCCGAAACAGGACTTCCTATATATAATTCTTTACCTCCGGACCATTCCGGAACTCCTCGTGACGTCCGGGATCTCATCCGGGACTCCTAACAACATTCGGTAACCACATACAAGCTTCCTTTATAACCCTAGCGTCATCGAACCTTAAGTGTGTAGACCCTACGGGTTCGGGAGACATGCATACATGACTGAGATGTTCTCCGGTCAATAACCAACAGTGGGATCTGGATACCCATGTTGGCTCCCACATGTTCCACGATGATCTCATCGGATGAACCACGATGTCAAGGACTCAATCGATCCCGTATACAATTCCCTTTGTCTAGCGGTATGGTACTTGCCCGAGATTCGATCGTCGGTATACCGATACCTTGTTCAATCTCATTACCGGCAAGTCTCTTTACTCGTTCCGTAACACATCATCCCGTGATCAACCCCTTGGTCACATTGTGCACATTATGATGATGTCCTACCGAGTGGGCCCAGAGATACCTCTCCGTTTACACGGAGTGACAAATCCCAATCTCGATTCGTGCCAACCCAACAGACACTTTCAGAGATACCCGTAGTGTACCTTTATAGCCACCCAGTTACGTTGTGACGTTTGGCACACCCAAAGCACTCCTACGGTATCCGGGAGTTGCACAATCTCATGGTCTAAGGAAATGATACTTGACATTAGAAAAGCTTTAGCATACGAACTACATGATCTTGTGCTAGGCTTAGGATTGGGTCTTGTCCATCACATCATTCTCCTAATGATGTGATCCCGTTATCAACGACATCCAATGTCCATGGTCAGGAAACCGTAACCATCTATTGATTAACAAGCTAGTCAACTAGAGGCTTAGTAGGGACATGGTGTTGTCTATGTATCCACACATGTATCTGAGTTTCCTATCAATACAATTCTAGCATGGATAATAAACGATTATCATGAACAAGGAAATATAATAATAATCAATTTATTATTGCCTCTAGGGCATATTTCCAACAGTCTCCCACTTGCACTAGAGTCAATAATCTAGTTCACATCGATATGTGATTAACACTCAAGGTCACATCCCCATGTGACTAACACCCAAAGAGTTTACTAGAGTCAATAATCTAGTTCACATTTACCATGTGATTAACACTCGATGAGTTCTGGGTTTGATCATGTTATGCTTGTGAGAGAGGTTATAGTCAACGGGTCTGAACCTTTCAGATCCGTGTGTGCTTTACAAATCTCTATGTCATCTCCTAGATGCAGCTACCACGTTCTATTTGCAGCTATTCCAAATAACTGTTTCTACTTGGAGCTATTCTAAATTGTTGCTCCATTATATGTATCCGGTATCTCTACTCAGAGCTATCCGGATAGGTGTTAAGCTTGCATCAACGTAACCCTTTACGACGAACTCTTTTACCACCTCCATAATTGAGAGAATTCCTTAGTCCACTAGTTACTAAGGATAACTTTGACCGCTGTCCTGTGATCCATTCTTGGATCACTCTTGTACCCCTTGACTGACTCATGGTAAAGCACACTTCAGGTGCGGTACACAGCATAGCATACTGTAGAGCCTATGTCTTAAGCATAGGGGACGACCTTCGTTCCTTTCTCTCTATTCTGCCATGGTCGAGCTTTAAGTCTTAACTTCATACCTTACAACTCAGGCAAGAACTCCTTCTTTGACTGATCCATCTTGAACACCTTCAAGATCATGTCAAGGTATGTGCTCATTTGAAAGTACCATTAAGCGTTTTAATCTATCCTTATAGATCTTGATGCTCAATGCTCAAGCAGCTTAATCCAGGTTTTTCCATTGAAAAATACTTTCCAAATAACCCTTTATGCTTTCCAGAAATTCTACGTCATTTCCGATCATTAATATGTCAACAACATATACTCATCAGAAATTCTATAGTGCTCCCACTCACTTCTTTGGAAATACAAGTTTCTCATAAACTTTGTATACACCCAAAATCTTTGATCATCATCAAAGCATACATTCCAACTCCGAGATGCTCACTCCAGTCCTCAGAAGGATTGCTGGAGCTTTGCATACTTATTAGCATATTTCAGGATGGACAAAACCTTCCGGTTGTATCACATACAACCTTTCCTCAAGAATCGTCGAGGAAACAATGTTTTGACATCCTATCTGCAAGATTTCATAAATAATGCAGTAATTGCTAATATAATTCCAACAGACTCTTAGCATCGCTACGAGTGAGAAAGTCTCATCGTAGTCAACTCCTTGAACTTGTCGAAAAACATCTTAACGACAAGTCGAGCTTTCTCAATGGTGACACTTACCATCATTGTCTGTCTTCCTTTCAAAATCCATATGTACCTAACAGCCTTACGACCATCAAGTAGTTCTTCCAAAGTCTACACTTTGTTTTCATACATGGATCCTCTCTCGGATTTTATGGCTTCTAACCATTTGTCGGAATTTGGGCCCACCATCGCTTCTCCATAGCTCATAGGTTCATTGTTGTCTAGCAACATGACCTTCAAGACAGGATTACTGTACCACTCTGAAGTAGTACGTATCCTTGTCACCCTACGAGGTTCAGTAGTGACTTGATCCGAATCTTCATGATCACTATCATAAGCTTCCACTTCAATTGGTGTAGGTGCCACAGGAACAACTTCCTGTGCCCTGCCACACACTAGTTGAAGAGATGGTTCAATAACCTCATCAAGTCTCCACAATCCTCCCACTCAATTCTTTCGAGAGAAACTTTTCCTCGAGAAAGGACCCGATTCTAGAAACAATCCCTTATTGCTTTCGAATCTGAGACAGGAGGTATACCCAACTGTTTTGGGTGGCCTATGAAGATGCATTTTATCTGCTTTGGGTTCGAGCTTATCAACCTGAAACCTTTTCACATAAGTGTCGCAACCCCAAACTTTCAAGAAACGGCAACTTAGGTTTCTCCAAACCATAGTTCATACGGTGTCGTCTCAACGAAATTACGTGGTGCCCTATTTAAAGTGAATGTGGTTGTCTCTAATGCCTAACCCATAAACTATAGTGGTACTTCGATAAGAGACATCATGGTATGCATCATATCCAATAGGGTGCAGTTATGATGTTCGAACACACCATCACACTATGGTGTTCCAGGCTGTATTAGTTGTGAAACTATTTCCACAATGTCTTAATTCTGTGCCAAACTCGTAATTCAGATATTCATATCATAGATATTTTATCCTCTTGTCACGACGATCTTTCAACTTCACCCTGAAATTACTTGAACCTTTCAATAATTCAGACTCATGATTCATCAAGTAAATGTACTCAACATCCACTCAAATTATCTGTGAAGTAAGAACATAACAATATCCACTACATGCCTCAGCACTCATTGGACTGTACACATCAAAATGTATTACTTCCAACAAGTTGCTATCTTGTTCCATCTTACTGAAAACGAGGCTTTTCAGTCATCTTGCCCGTGTGGTATGATTTGCATGTCCCAAGTGATTCAAAATCAAGTGAGTCAAAACAGTCCATTTGCATGGAGTTTCTTCATGCATATACACCAATAGACATGGTTCGCATGTCTCAAACTTTTCAAAAACGAGTGAGCCCAAAGATCCATCAATATGGAGCTTCTTCATGCGTTTTATACCGATATGACTTATGTGGCAGTGCCACAAGTAGGTGGTACTATCATTACTATCTTTTGGCATGAACATGTGTATCACTACGATCGAGATTTAATAAACCATTCTTTTTAGGTGTAAGACCATTGAAGGTATTATTCAAATAAACAGAGTAACCATTATTCTCCTTAAATGAATAACCGTATTGCGATAGACGTAATCCAATCATGTCTATGCTCAACGCAAACACCAAATAACAATTATTTAGGTTTAACACCAATCTCTTTGGTAGAGGGAGCGTGCGATGCTTGATCATATCAAGCTTGGAAAAACTTCCAACACATATCGTCAGCTCACCTTTAGCTAGTCTCCGTTTATTCCGTAGCCTTTTGTTTCGAGTTACTAACACTTAGCAACCGAACCGGTATCTAATACCCTGGTGCTACTAGGAGTACTAGCAAAGTACACATTAACACAATGTATATCCAATATACTTCTATCGACCTTGCCAGCCTTCTTATCTACCAAGTATCTAGGGTAATTCTGCTCTAGTGGTTGTTCCCCTTATTACAGAAGCACTTAGTCTCGGGTTTGGGTTTTACCTTGGGTTTCTTCACTAGAGCAGCAGCTGACTTGCCGTTTCATGAAGTATCCCTTCTTGCCCTTGCCCTTCTTGAAACTAGTGGTTTCACCAACCATCAACAATTGATGCTCTTTCTTGATTTCTACTTTCGCGGTGTCAAACATCGCGAATACCTCAAGGATCATCATATCTATCCCTGATATGTTATAGTTCATCACGAAGCTCTAACAGCTTGGTGGCAATGACTTTGGAGAACCATCACTGTCTTATCTGGAAGATCAACTCCCACTCGATTCAAATGATTGTTGTACTCAGACAATCTGAGCACAAGCTCAACAATTGAGCTTTTCTCCTTAGTTTGCAGGTTAAGAAAGTCATCGGAGGTCTTATACCTCTTGACATGGGCACGAGCTTGAAATCCCAATTTCAGCCCTCAAAACATCTCATATGTTTCGCGATGTTTCAAAAACGTCTTTGGTGCCTCAACTCTAAACCGTTTAACTGAACTATCACGTAGTTATCAAAACGTGTATGTCAGATGTTCGCAACAACCACAGACAACGTTCGAGGTTCAGCACACTGAGCGGTGCATTAAGGACATAAGCCTTCTATGAAGCAATGAGGACAATCCTCAGTTTACGGACCTAGTCCGCATAATTGCTACTATCAACTTTCAACTAATTTTTCTCTAGGAACATATCTAAACAGTAGAACTATAGCGTGAGCTACGACATAATTTGCAAAAACCTTTTGACTATGTTCAGGATAATTAAGTTCATCTTATGAACTCCCACTCAGATAGACATCCCTCTAGTCATCTAAGTGATTACATGATCCGAGTCAAACTAGGCCGTGTCCGATCATCACGTGAGACGGACTAGTCATCATCAGTGAACATCTTCATGTTGATCGTATCTTCTATACGACTCATGTTCGACATTTCGGTCTCCGTGTTCCGAGGCCATGTCTGTACATGCTAGGCTCGTCAAGTTAACCCTAAGTGTTTCGCGTGTGTAAATCTGTCTTACACCCGTTGTATGTGAACGTTAGAATCTAACACCCGATCATCACGTGGTGCTTCGAAACACGAACTGTCGCAACGGTGCACAGTTAGGGGAGAACACTTCTTGAAATTGTTGTAAGGGATCATCTTATTTACTACCGTCATTCTAAGCAAATAAGATGTATAAACATGATAAACATCACATGCAATCAAATAGTGACATGATATGGCCACCATCACTTTGCTCCTTTTGATCTCCATCTTCGGGGCTCCATGATCATCATCGTCACCGGCATGACACCATGATCTCCATCATCATGATCTCCATCATCGTGTCTTCATGAAGTTGCCTCGCCAACTATTACTTCTACTACTATGGCTAACGGTTAGCAATAAAGTAAAGTAATTACATGACGTTTAAGTTGACACGCAGGTCACAAATAAATAAAGACAACTCCTATGGCTCCTGCCGGTTATCATACTCATCGACATGCAAGTTGTGATTCCTATTACAAGAACATGATCAATCTCATAAATCACATATACCATTCATCACATCCTTTTTGGCCATATCACATCACATAGCATACCCTGCAAAAACAAGTTAGACGTCCTCTAATTGTTGTTTGCATGTTTTACGTGGCTGCTATGGGTTTCTAGCAAGAACGTTTCTTACCTACGCATGAACCACAACGTGATATGCCAATTGTTATTTACCCTTCATAAGGACCCTTTTCATCGAATCCGATCCGACTAAAGTGGGAGAGACAGACACCCGCCAGCCACCTTATGCAACTAGTGCATGTTTGTCGGTGGAACCGGTCTCACGTAAGCGTACGTGTAAGGTTGGTCCGGGCCGCTTCATCCCACGATGCCGCCGAATCAAGATAAGACTAGTAACGGCAAGCATATTGAACAATATCGACGCCCACAACTACTTTGTGTTCTACTCGTGCAAAGAATCTACGCAATAGACCTAGCTCATGATGCCACTGTTGGGGAACGTAGCAGAAATTCAAAATTTTTCCTACGAATCACCAAGATCTATCTATGGAGAGACCAGCAACGAGTAGAAAGAGAGTGCATCTACATACCCTTGTAGATCGCTAAGCGGAAGCGTTCAAGTGAACGGGGTTGATGGAGTCGTACTCGTCGTGATTCAGATCACCGATGATCCTAGTGTCGAACGGACGGCACCTCCGCGTTCAACACACGTACAGCTCGATGATGTCTCCCACGCCTTGATCCAGCAAGGAGAGAGGGAGAGGTTGATGAAGACTCCATCCAGCAGCAGCACAACGGCGTGGTGGTGATGGAGGAGCGTGGCAATCCTGCAGGGCTTCGCCAAGCACCTACGGGAGAGGAGGAGGTGTCACGGGAGGGAGGGAGGCGCCAAGGGCTCAGGTATGGATGCCCTCCCTCCCCTCCACTATATATAGGGGCAGGGGAGAGGGGGGAGGCGCAGCCTTGCCCCTTCCTCCAAGGAAGGGGTGCGGCTAAGAGGGGGGGGGGAGGAGTCCATCCTCCCCAAGGCACCTCGGAGGTGCCTTCCCCCTTTAGGACTCTCCCCTTTTTCCTATATCTTGGCGCATGGGCCTCTAGGGGCTGGTGCCCTTGGCCCATGTAGGCCAAGGCGCACCCCCTACAGCCCATGTGGCCCCCCGGGGCAGGTGGCCCCACCCGGTGGGCCCTCGGGACCCTTCCGGTGGTCCCGGTACAATACCGATGACCCCGAAACTTGTCCCGATGGCCGAAACAGGACTTCCTATATATAAATCTTTACCTCCGGACCATTCCGGAACTCCTCGTGACGTCCGGGATCTCATCCGGGACTCCAAACAACATTCGGTAACCACATACAAGCTTCCTTTATAACCCTAGCATCATCGAACCTTAAGTGTGTAGACCCTACGGGTTCGGGAGACATGCAGACATGACTGAGATGTTCTCCGGTCAATAACCAACAGCGGGATCTGGATACCCATGTTGGCTCCCACATGTTCCACGATGATCTCATCGGATGAACCACGATGTCAAGGACTCAATCGATCCCGTATACAATTCCCTTTGTCTAGCGGTATGGTACTTGCCCGAGATTCGATCGTCGGTATACCGATACCTTGTTCAATCTCGTTACCGGCAAGTCTCTTTACTCGTTCCGTAACACATCATCCCGTGATCAACCCCTTGGTCACATTGTGCACATTATGATGATGTCCTACCGAGTGGGCCCAGAGATACCTCTCCGTTTACACGGAGTGACAAATCCCAATCTCGATTCGTGCCAACCCAACAAACACTTTCAGAGATACCCGTAGTGTACCTTTATAGCCACCCAGTTACGTTGTGACGTTTGGCACACCCAAAGCACTCCTACGGTATCCGGGAGTTGCACAATCTCATGGTCTAAGGAAATGATACTTGACATTAGAAAAGCTTTAGCATACGAACTACATGATCTTGCGCTAGGCTTAGGATTGGGTCTTGTCCATCACATCATTATCCTAATGATGTGATCCCGTTATCAACGACATCCAATGTCCATGGTCAGGAAACCATAACCATCTATTGATTAACGAGCTAGTCAACTAGAGGCTTACTAGGGACATGGTGTTGTCTATGTATCCACACATGTATCTGAGTTTCCTATCAATACAATTCTAGCATGGATAATAAACGATTATCATGAACAAGGAAATATAATAATAATCAATTTATTATTGCCTCTAGGGCATATTTCCAACAGGGGATGCCCAAGGCACCCCAATGTAAAATTCAAGGACAACCAAAAGACTAAGCTTGGGGATGCCCCGGAAGGCATCCCCTCTTTCGTCTTCATCTGTCGGTAACTTAACTTGAGGCTATATTTTTATTCACCACATGATATGTGTTTTGCTTGGAGAGTCTTGTATGATTTGAGTATTTGCTTTTTATTTTACCACAATCATCCTTGTTGTACACACCTTTTCGGAGAGACACACTTGAATCGGAATTTATTAGAATACTCTATGTGCTTCACTTATATCTTTTGAGCTAGATAATTTTGCTCTAGTGCTTCACTTATATCTTTTAGAGCACGGTGGTGGTTTTATTTAATAGAAATTATTGATCTCTCATGCTTCACTTATATTATTTTGAGAGTATTTTAGAACTGCATCGTAATTTGCTTTGGCTATAAAATTAGTCCTAATATGATAGGCATCCAAGATGGGCATAATAAAAACTTTCATATAAAGTGCATTGAATACTATGAGAAGTTTGATTCCTTATGATTGTTTTGAGATATGAAGATGGTGATATACAGTCATGCTAGTTGAGTAGTTGTGGATTTGAGAGATACTTGTGTTAAAGTTTGTGATTCCCGTAGCATGGACGTATGGTGAACTGTTATGTGATGAAGTCGGAGCATGATTTATTTTTTGATTGTCTTCCTCATGAGTGGCGGTCGGGGACGAGCGATGGTTTTTTCCTACCAATCTATCCCCCTCGGAGGATGTGCGTAGTACTTCATTTCAATAACTAATAGATTTTGCAATAAGTATGTGAGTTCTTTATGACTAATGTTGAGTCCATGGATTATACGCACTCTCACCCTTCCACCATTGCTAGCCTCTCTAGTACCACGCAACTTTCGCCGGTACCATAAACCACCATTTACTTTACTCAAAACAGCCACCATACCTACCTATTATGGCATTTCCATAGCCATTCCGATATATATTTCCATGCAACTTTCCATCGTTCCGTTTATTATGACATGCTTTATCATTGTCATACTGATTTGCATGATCATGTAGTTGACATCATATTTGTGGCAAAGCCACCTTCATAAATTTTCATACATGTCACTCTTGATTCATTGCACATCCCGGTACACCGCCGGAGGCATTCACATAGAGTCATATTTTGTTCTAAGTATCGAGTTGTAATTCTTGAGTTGCAAGTAAATAAAAGTGTGATGATCATCATTATTAGAGCATTGTCCCAGTGAGGAAAGGATGAGACTCCGGACGGAAAATAAATAAAAAAGAGGCCAAAAAAGGAGAGAAAAGACCCAAAATAAAAAAATGAGGGAAAAAAGAGAAGGGGCAATTCTACTATCCTTTTACCACACTTGTGCTTCAAAGTAGCACCATGATCATGATAGAGAGTCTCCTATGTTGTCACTTTCATATACTAGTGGGAATTTTTCATTATAGAACTTGGCTTGTATATTCCAATGATGGGCTTCCTCAAATTGCCCTAGGTCTTCGTGAGCAAGCGAGTTGGATGCACACCCACTTAGTTTCTTGTTGAGCTTTCATAAACTTATAGCTCTAGTGCATTCGTTGCATGGCAATCCCTACTCACTCACATTGATATCTATTGATGGGCATCTCCATAGCCCGTTGATATGCCAAGTTGATGTGAGGCTATCTTCTCCTTTTTGTCTTCTCCACAACCACCATTCTATTCCACCTATAGTGTTATGTCCATGGCCCACGCTCATGTATTGCGTGAAGATTCAAAAAGTTTGAGAACATCAAAAATATGAAACAATTGCTTGGCTTGTCATCGGGGTTGTGCATGATTTAAGTATTTTGTGTGATGAAGATAGAGCATATCCAGACTATATGATTTTGTAGGGATAGCTTTCTTTGGCCATGTTATTTTGAGAAGACATGATTGCTTAGTTAGTATGCTTGAAGTATTATTATTTTTATGTCAATATTAAACTTTTATCTTGAATCTTTCGGATCTGAAAATTCATGCAACAGTAAAGAGAATTACTTTGAAAATTATGTTAGGTAGAATTCCACATCAAAAATTCTGTTTTTATCATTTACCTACTCGAGGACGAGCAGGAATTAAGCTTGGGGATGCTTGATACGTCTCCAACGTATCTATAACTTTTTATTATTCCATGCTATTATATTATCTGTTTTGGATGTTTAATGGGCTTTATTATACACTTTTATATTATTTTTGGGACTAACCTATTAACCAAAGGCCCAGTGCAAATTGCAGTTTTTTTTCCTATTTTAGTGCTTCACAAAAAAGGAATATCAAACGGAATCCAAACGAAATGAAACCTTTGCGAGGATCGATTTTGGAACAAGCGCAATCCAGGAGACTTGGAGTGGACGTCAAGGAAGCAATGAGGCGGCCACGAGGTAAGAGGGCGCACCCAGGGGGGTAGGCGCGCCGCCCACCCTCGTGGGCCCCTCGTGGCTCCACCGACCTACTTCTTTCGCCTATATATACTCATATACCCTGAAAACATCCAGGAGCACCACGAAACCATATTTCCACCGCCGCAACCTTCTGTACCCATGAGATCCCATCTTGGGGCCTTTTTCGGCGCTCCGCCGGAGGGGTAGTCGATCATGGAGGGCTTCTACATCAACACCACAGCCTCTCCGATGATGTGTGAGTAGTTTACCACAGATCTTCAGGTCCATAGTTATTAGCTAGATGGCTTCTTCTCTCTCTTTGGGTCTCAATACAAAGTTCTCCTCGATCTTCTTAGAGATCTATTTGATGTAATTCTTTTTGCGGTATGTTTGTCGAGATCCGATGAATTGTGGGTTTATGATCAAGATTATCTATGAACAATATTTGATTCTTCTCTGAATTCTTTTATGTATGATTTAAATATCTTTGCAAGTCTCTTCGAATTATCGGTTTAGTTTGGCCTACTAGATTGATCTTTCTTGCAATGGGAGTAGTGCTTAGCTTTGGGTTCAATCTTGCGGTGTCCTTTCCTAGTGACAGCAGGGGCAGCAAGGCACGTATTGTATTGTTGCCATCGAGGATAAAAAGATGGGGTTTATATCATATTGCTTGAGTTTATCCCTCTACATCATGTCATCTTGCTTAAAGCGTTACTCTGTTCTTATGAACTTAATACTCTAGATGCATGCTGGATAGAGGTTGATGTGTGGAGTAATAGTAGTAGATGCAGAATCGTTTTGGTCTACTTGTCACAGACGTGATGCCTATATACATGATCATGCCTAGATATTCTCATAACTATGCGCTTTTCTATCAATTGCTCGACAGTAATTTGTTCACCCACCGTAGAATATGCCATCTCGAGAGAAGCCACTAGTGAAACCTATGGCCCCCGGGTCTATCTTCCATCATATTATTTTCCTATCAATTTGCTATTTCTGCCACCGTTTATTTTTCAATCTTTACTTTCCAATCTATACAACAAAAATACCAAAAATATTTATCTTATTATCTTTATTAGATCTCACTTTTGCAAGTGGCCGTGAAGGGATTGACAACCCCTTTATCACATTGGTTGCAAGGTTCTTGATTGTTTGTGCAGGTACTAGGGACTTGCATGCAGTCTCCTACAGGATTGATACCTTGGTTCTCAAAAACCGAGGGAAATACTTACGCTACTTTGCTGCATCACCCTTTCCTCTTCAAGGGAAAACCAACGCATGCTTAAGAGGTAGCAACCACGTAAAACTTGCTACAACAAAGTAGAGGACGTCTAACTTGTTTTTGCAGGTCATGTTGTGATGTGATATGGTCAAGACATGATGCTAAATTTTATTGTATGAGATTATCATGTTTTGTAACAAAGTTATCGGCAACTGGCAGGAGCCATATGGTTGTCGCTTTATTGTATGAAATGCAATCGCCATGTAATTGCTTTACTTTATCACTAAACGGTAGCGGTAGTCGTAGAAGCAATAGTTGCGAGACGACAATGATGCTACGATGGAGATCAAGGTGTCGTGACGGTGTCGATGGTGATCATGATGGTGCTTTGGAGATGGAGATCAAAGGCACAAGATGATGATGGCCATATCATATCACTTATATTGATTGCATGTGATGTTTATCCTTTATGCATCTTATTTTGTTTAGTTCGGTGGTAGCATTATAAGATGATCTCTCACTAAATTTCATGGTACAAGTGTTCTCCCTGAGAATGCATTGTTGCGAAAGTTCGTCGTGCCGAGACACCACGTGATGATTGGGTGTGATAAGCTCTACGTTCACATACAACGGGTGCAAGCCAGTTTTGCACACGCAGAATACTCGGGTTAAACTTGACGAGCCTAGCATATGTAGATATGGCCTCGAAACACTGAGACCAAAAGGTCGAGCGTGAATCATATAGTAGATATCATCAACATAGTGATGTTCACCATTGAATACTACTCCATCTCACGTGATGATCGGACATGGTTTAGTTGATATGGATCACGTGATGACTTAGATGATTAGAGGGATGTCTATCTAAGTGGGAGTTCTTTAGTAATATGATTAATTGAACTTTAATTTATCATGAACTTAGTCCTGGTAGTATTTGCATAACTATGTTGTAGATCAATAGCTCAGGATGTAGCTCCCTGTTTATTTTTGATATGTTCCTCAAGAAAAACTATATTGAAAGATGATAGTAGCAATGATGCGGACTAGGTCTGTGATCTGAGGATTATCCTCATTGCTGCACAAAAGAATTATGTCCTTGATGTTCCACTAGGTGATGGACCTATTGCAGGAGTAGATGCGCACGTTATGAACGTTTTACAAAGCTCGGTATGATGACTACTTAATAGTTTAGTGCACCATGCTTTAGGGCTTAGAACCAGGACTTCAAAAATGTTTTGAACATCACGGAGCATATAAGATGTTCTAAGAGTTGAAATTGGTATTCCATACTCATGCCCGTGTCAATAGGTATGAGACCTCTGACAGTACTTTGCCTACAAGATGGAGGAGAATAGCTCAACCAATGAGCATGTGCTCAGATTGTCTGAGTACTACAATTGCTTGAATCAAGTGGGAGTTAATCTTCCAGATAAGATAATAATTGACAAAGTTCTCTAGTCACTATCACCAAGTTACTAGAACTTAGTGATGAACTATAATATGCAAGGGATGACGAAAGTAATTCCCAAGCTCTTCGCGATGCTGAAATCGACGAAGGTAGAAATCAAGAAATAGCATCAAGTGTTGATTGTTAACAAGATCACTAGTTTCAAAGAAAAGGGCAAAGGGAAAGAAAGAGGGACTTCAAAGAAGAATAGCAAGCAAGTTGCTGCTCCCAGGAAGAATCCCAAAGCTAGACCCAAGCCTGGAACTGAGTGCTTCTACTGCAAAGGAAATGTTCACTGGAAGTGGAATTGCCCTAGATACTTGGCGGATAAGGATGGCAAAGTGAACAAAAGTATATTTGATATACATTGTTATTGATGTGTACTTTACTAGTGTTTATAGCAACCCCTCAGTATTTGATGCTGGTTCAGTTGCTAAGAGTAGTAACTCAAAATGGGAGTTGCAAAATAAACAAAGACTAGTTAAGGGCGAGGTGATGATGTGAATTGGAAGTGATTCCAAGGTTGATAAGATCACCATCGCACACTCCCTTTACCTTCGGGATTAGTGTTGAACCTAAAATAAATGTTATTTGGTGTTTGCGTTGAGCATAATATGATTGGATCATGTGTATAGCAATACAGTTATTCATTTGAAGTCAAAGAATAATTGTTATTATGTTTACATGAATAAAACTTTCTTAGGTCATACACCCAAGGTGAATGGTTTGTTGAATCTCAATCGTAGTGATACACATATTCATAATATTGATGCCAAAAGATGCAAAGTTTATAATGATAGTGCAACATATTTGTGGCACTGCCGTTTAGGTCATATTGGTGTAAAGCACATGAATAAACTCCATGCTGATGGACTTTTGGAATCACTTGATGCTTGCGAACCATGCCTCATGGGCGAGATGACTAAGACTCTGTTCTCCGGAACAATGGAGCGAGCAACTGACTTATTGGAAATAATACATACTGATGTATGCGATCCGATGAGTATTGAGGCTCGCGGCGGGTATTGTTATTTTCTGACCTTCCCAGACAATTTGAGCAGATATGTGTATATCTACTTGATGAAACATAAGTCTGAAACATTTGAAAAGTTCAAAGAATTTCAGAGTGAAGTGGAAAATCATCGTACAAGAAAATAAAGTTTCTACGATCTGATCACAGAAACAAATATTTGAGTTACGAGTTTGGTCTTCATTTGAAACAATGTGGAATAGTTTCGCAACTCACGCCACCTGGAACACCACAGCGTAATGGTGTGCCCGAACGTCATAATTGTACTTTATTAGATATGGTGCAATCTATGATGTCTCTTACCGAGTTACCACTATCATTTTGGGGTTATGCATTAGAGACAGTTGCATTCACGTTAAATAGGACACCATCTAAAAATCTGTTGAGATGACACCGTATGAACTGTGGTTTAGCAAGCTGTTGTTTCTTAAAATTTGGGTGTGATGCTTATGTGAAAAAGTTTCAACGTGATAAGCTCAAAACCCAAATCGGAGAAGTGCGTCTTCATAGGATACCCAAAAGGAAACTGTTGGGTACACCTTCTATCACAGATCCGAAGGCAAGATCTTTGTTGCTAAAAGTGGATCCTTTCTAGAGAAGGAGTTTCTCTCAAAGGAAGTGAGTGGGAGGAAAGTAGAACTTGATCAGGTAACTATGCCTGATCCCTTATTGGAAAGTAGTTCATCACAGAAATCAGTTCCAATGATTCCTACACCAATTAGTGAGGAAGCTATGATGATGATCATGACACTTCAAGATCAAGTTACTACCAAACCTTGTAGGTCAGCCAGAGTAAGATCCGCACCAAAGTGGTATGGTAATCATGTTCTGGAGGTCATGTTACTTGACCATGACAAACCTACAAATTATGAGGAAGCGATGATGAGTCCAGATTCCGCATAATGGCTTAAGGCCATTAAATCTGAGATAGAATCCATGTATGAGAACAAAGTGCGGACTTTGGTGGACTTGCCCGTTGATCGGCAAGCCATTGAGAATAAATGGATCTTCAAGAGGAAGACGGACGCTTATAGTAGTGTTACTATCTACAAAGCTCGAATTGTCGCAAAAGGTTTTTGATAAGTTCAAGGTGTTGACTACGACGAGATTTTCTCACTCGTAGCGATGCTTAAGTCTGTCTGAATCATGTTAGCAATTTCCACATTTTAAGAAATCTGGCAAATGGATGTCAAAACTGCATTCCTTAATGGATTTCTTAAAGAAGAGTTGTATGTGATACAACAAGAGGTTTTGTCAATCCTAAAAGTGCTAACAAAGTGTGCAAGCTCCAGCGATCCATCTATGGAATGGTGCAAGCATCTCAGAGTTGGAATATACGCTTTGATAGTGTGATCAAAGCATATGGTTTTATACAGACTTTTTGAGAAGCATGTATTTACAAGAAAGTGAGTGGGAGCACTACAGCATTTCTGATAAGTATATGTGAATGACATATTGTTGATCCGAAATAATGTAGAATTTTTCTGGAAAGCATAAAGGAGTGTTTGAAAGGAGTTTTTCAAAGAAAGACCTCGGTGAAGCTGCTTACATATTGAGCATCAAGATCTAGAACAAGATGCTTGATAAGTTTTTTCAAAGAGTTCATACCTTGACAAGATTTTGAAGTAGTTCAAAATGGAACAATCGAAGAAGGAGTTCTTGCCTGTGTTGCAAGGTGTGAAGTTGTGTCAGACTCAATGCTTGACCACTCTAGAAAATAGAAAGAGAATGAAAGTTCATTCCCTATGCTTCAGTCATAGGTTCTATAAAGTATGTCATGCTGTGTACCAGACCTATTGGGAACCTCACCATGAGTTTGGCAAGACGGTACAATAGTGATCCAAGAGTGGATCACTAGACAACGGTCAAAATTATACTTAGTGAAATAAGGAGATATTTCTCGGTTATGGAGGTGATAAAGAGTTCGCCGTAAAGAGTTATGCTGATGCAAGCTTTGACACTGATCCGGGTGACTCTAAGTCTCAATCTGGATACATATTGAAAGTGGGAGCAATTAGCTAGAGTAGCTCCATGCAGAGCATTGTAGACATAGAAATTTGCAAAATACATACGGCTCTGAATGTGACAGACTCATTGGCTAAGCTTCTCTCACAAGCAAAATATGATCACACATTAGTACTCTTTGGGTGTTAATCACATGGCGATGTGAACTAGATTATTGACTCTAGCAAAACCCTTTGGGTATTAGTCACATGGTGATATGAACTATTGGTGTTAAATCACATGGCGATGTGAACTAGATTATTGACTCTAGTGCAAGTGGGAGACTGAAGGAAATATGCCCTAGAGGCAATAATAAAGTTGTTATTTATATTTCCTTATATCATGATAAATGTTTATTATTTATGCTAGAATTGTATTAACCGGAAACTTAGTACATGTGTGAATACATAGACAAACAGAATGTCACTAGTATGCCTCTACTTGACTTGCTCGTTAATCAAAGCTGGTTAAGTTTCCTAGCCATAGACATGAGTTGTCATTTGATCAACGGGGTCACATCATTAGAGAATGATGTGATTGACTTGACCCATCCGTTAGCTTAGCACTATGATCGTTTAGTTTATTGCTATTGCTTTCTTCATGACTTATACATGTTCCTATGACTATCAGATTATGCAACTCCCGAATACCAGAGGAACACATTGTGTGCTACCAAACATCACAACGTAACTGGGTGATTATAAAGGTGCTCTACAGGTGTCTCCGATGGTACTTGTTGAGTTGGCATAGATCGAGATTAGGATTTGTCACTCCAATTGTCGGAGAGGTATCTCTGGGCCCTCTCAGTAATGCACATCACTATAAGCCTTGCAAGCAATCGACTAATGAGTTAGTTACGGGATGATGCATTATGGAACGAGTAAAGAGACTTGCCGGTAACGAGATTGAACTAGGTAGTGAGATACCGACGATCGAATCTCGGGCAAGTAACATACCGATGACAAAGGGAACAATATATGTTGTTATGCGGTTTGACCGATAAAGATCTTCGTAGAATATGTAGGAACCAATATGAGCATCCAGGTTCCGCTATTGGTTATTGACCGGAGATGAGTCTTGGTCATGTCTACATAGTTCTCGAACCCGTAGGGTCCGCACGCTTAACGTTCAGTGACGATCGGTATTATGAGTTTATGTGATTTGATGTCACGGATATGATCACAGACATGAAGAGGAGTCTCGAAATGGTCGAGACATAAAGATCGATATATTGGATGACTATGTTTGGACATCGGAATGGTTCCGGGTGAGTTTGGGCATATACCGGAGTATCAGGGGGTTACCGGAAACCCTCGGGGGTATATGGGCCCTAATGGGCTTTAGTGGAGAGAGAGGGGCAGCCAGGGCAGGCTGCGCGCCCCCTCCCCCTCTGGTCCGAATTGGACTAGGAAGGGGGGCGGCGCCCCCCTTTCCTTCCTCCCTCTCTCCCCATTCCTTCTCTCCTAGTCCAACTAGGGAAGGGGGGGGAATCCTACTCCTGGTGGGAGTAGGACTCCTCCAGGGCGCGCCATAGAGGGCCGGCCCTCCCCCTTCCTCCACTCCTTTATATAAGGGGGAGGGGGCACCCCATAGACACACAAGTTGATCATTGATCTCTTAGCCGTGTGCGGTGCCCCCTTCCACCATAATCCAACTCGGTCATATCGTCGTAGTGCTTAGGCGAAGCCCTGCACCGGTAGGTTCATCATCACCGTCATCACACCGTCATGCTAACAAAGCTCTCTCTCGACACTCTGCTGGATAGTGAGTTCGTGGGACGTCACCGAGCCAAACGTGTGCAGATCGCGGAGGTGTCGTACTTTCGGTGCCAGGATCGGTCGATCGTGAAGACGTACGACTACATCAACCACGTTGTCATGACACTTCCGCTTACGGTCTACGAGGGTACGTAGACAACACTCTCCCCTCTCGTTGCTATGCATCACCATGATCTTGCGTGTGCGTAGGAAAATTTTCGAAATTACTACGTTCCCCAACAGTGAGATCCCATATAGGGGCCTTTTCTGGCGTCCTGTTGGAGGGGGGTTTGATCACAGAGGGCTTCTACATCAACACAATTGCCTCTCCGATGAAGCGTGCGTAGTTTACCTCAGACCTACGGGTCCATAGCAGTAGCTAGATGGCTTCTTCTCTCTCTTTGATTCTAAATACCATGTTCTCCTCGATGTTCTTGGAGATCTATTCGATGTAATACCTTTCTGCGGTGTGTTTGCCGAGATCCGATGAATTGTGGATTTATGATCAGCTTATCTATGAATATTATTTTAATCTTCTCTTAATTATTATATGCATGATTTGATATCTTTGCAAGTCTCTTCGAACTATCGATTTGGTTTGGCCAACTACATTGGTTTTTCTTGCAATGGGAGAAGTGCTTAGCTTTGGGTTCAATCTTGCGGTGCATGGTCCCAGTGACAGAAGGGGAACCGACACACATTGTATTGTTGCCATTGAGGATAACAAGATGGGGTTTCATCATATTGCTTGAGTTTATCCTGCTACATCATGTCATCTTACTTAAAGCGTTACTCTATTCTTATGAACTTAATACTCTATATGCAGGCAGGAGTCGGTCGATGTGTGGAGTAATAGTAGTAGTGCAGGCAGGAGTCGGTCTACTTGATACGGATGTGATGACTATATTCATGATCATTGTCTTAGATATCGTCATAACTTTGCGCTTTTCTATCAATTGCTCGGCAGTAATTTGTTCACCCACCGTAATATTTTCTATCTTGAGAGAAGCCTCTAGTGAAACCTATGGCCCCAGGGTCTATTTTCCGTCATATAACTTTCCGATCTACACTTTTAGTTTCCGATTTACTTCCTTTGCAATCTTTTACTTTCCGATCTATTAAACCAAAAATATGAAAAATATGCACTTTACTGTTTATCTATCTCTTTTAGATCTCACTTTTGCAAATAACCGTGAAGGGATAGACAACCCCTTTGTCGCATTGGGTGCAAGTTGTTGATTGTTTGTGCAGGTATTCGGCGACTTGTGCATTGTCTCTTACTGGATTGATACCTTGGTTCTCAAACTGAGGGAAACATTTACTCTACTTTGCTGCATCACCCTTTTCTCTTCAAGGGAAAAAACAACGCACTCAAGAGGTAGCAGTGATAACCGTAGTTTGAGGAGTTCATGTATTCACTAAGTGCTAATGCTTTGGTCCGATACTTTATTAAAAGTAGGTCTTAATATCCCTTAGTTTCCATTAGGACCCCGCTGCCACGGGACGGTAGTACAAAAGATGTCATGCAAGTTCTTTTCCATAAGCATGTATGACTATATTCAAAATACATGCCTACATTATATTGATGAATTGGAGCTAGTTCTGTGTCATCCTAGGTTATAACTGTTGCATGATGAATGCCATCCAGACATAATTATCCATCATTGATCCATTGCCTACGATAGAGTGGAATGGTCTTTTCTAAAAGTTATTTTATTGAAGCTGGGTTTTAAAGAGAATTGGGTGAATTTGATTATGTAATGTGTGTTCTCTGTGGAGTATAGGATTCGCTTTCATGACGAAGAGACTGACAACTTCAAACCCACTAGAGGCCTAAGACAGGGGGGTCTCTCTCTCCCTATTTGTTCTTGCTATGTATGAAGGGTTTGACCGCTCTCTTAGCCAAGGCGGAGGAGACAGGTAATATCGCAGGCATAAAAGTTAGCAGAGAAGCTCCAGCAGTTTCTAACCTACTATTTGCGGATGATTCATGATCCTCATGCGAGCGAATGTTATGAACGTTGAGGCTTTGAAAGAAATTCTACATTCTTATTGTGTCGCCTCGGGATAAAGGGTGAGTGTTGAAAAATCCAGCATATTGTTTAGCCCAAATACACAAGTGGAAGATAGAGTGCAAATTTGTACTATCTTGAATATTATGATCGAGGCACTAAATAATAAATATTTGGGGCTACCTGCTAATGTGGGGATGGACAAAAGCGTCTGCTTTCAGTTTCTAATAGATCGGACTATTATGAAGATTAGTGGATGGAAGGAAAAGTTGATATCTGCCGGGGGAAAGGAAATTTTGCTTAAATCTGTTGTTCAAGCTATTTCAACATATGTCATGTCCATCTTTAAAATTCCTATTTTTTGCAAAGGAATCATTGACGCGATGTCGCATTTCTGGTGGGGTGATGTGAACAATCAGAAGAAATGCACTGGATGGCATGGTGGAAGATATGTGTTCCAAAAGACTAAGGAAGTATAGGGTTCAGGGATATACACTGTTTTAATCTGGCCCTGTTAGCTAAACAAGCCTGGCGTCTCTTGGATAATCCTGAATCGTTATGTGCCACAATATTAAGAGCCAAATATTTCTCGAAGGGTGATTTGATGAATGCAATTTAAAAAAAGGGTTCCTCTTTTACCTGGCAAGGTATTATGGAGGAAGCGAAATCTCTCAGGAATGGTTATATATGGAGGGTTCGTATGAAGAAAATATTGATATATGGAGAGATGCATGAATCCCAAATTGTGTGAATAGGAGAATCATTACACCTAGAAGAGGGAATATACTGACGAAAGTTTCAACCCTTATTGATCCAGTGACGAATTTTTGGGATGAGGAGTTGGTGAGACAAACTTTGCGGCCAGTTGATGCTCAAAGAGTCCTGGAAATCCCTCTACCCATGAATAATATGCAGGATTTCATTGCTTAGAGCTACACAAAAAACGGTCTATTCACTGTACGATCAGCTTATTTGGAAGAGTGGTATAAAAAGCATGGGAGGAAATTGGAGTGTACAAATGGCATGGGTGGAAGCAAGGCCAACCCTATTTGGGAAAAATATGGAAATTAGCTTGTCCAGCAAAAGTCAAATTTGTTGTCTGGCGCACACTTCACGGGACTCTACTGTGTCATGTGACGCTGGCGAATAGACATATAAAAACTTTGTCCATTTGCCCGGCATGTTCGAATGGGCCAGAGGATACTAAACATGTGTTGTTTGTGTGCCAAAAGGCAAAAAAAGTGTGGGAAAAAATTGGAACTGTATGAAGTGATTAAAAAAGCCTGTGGTGTGGACCATGCAGGAGAAGTAGTCATGTAAGTATTACTCCTTATACCTGAACATGAATTGGCTTTATTAGGTTCCCCGAATACACGAGAGCTGATAACAATAACTGCGTGGTACTTATGGTGGAATAGATGGAAGCTTGTTCATGAGGGGAAGTTACAAGAGGCGTCACAAACCTCGATGGGGATTCGGGCTATAACATCAAATTATGTAAATGCCTACTCACCAAAGGCAAAGAGGAAGTGTGAAGGATGGAGCAAACCTCCCATGGGTTTTGTTAAATTGAATGTGGATGCTTTTTTTGATCATGATCAATTAAGGGGCGCAACAGGGCTGTTATCAGGGGACGTTCGTTATTAGGAATGATAGAGGAAACTTCATTGTAGGTGGAAACGGTAAGATTGAGTGTTGTGCGGATGCTCTGACAGCGGTAGCATTGGCACTTAGGTTTGGTTTATTTTTGGCTCATAAGACGGGATGCAATTGCGTTATTATTAATTCTGACAACATGGAAGTAATTGATACGATGAAGAACGGAGGTCATTTTGCAGGACTGGCAGCATCAATTTTCAAGGATTGTTTTTTTCTGGCTTGTGATTTCTCTGTTACCAGTTTTGAGCATTGTAGTAGAGAAGTGAACAAAGTAGCCTATGAGCTCGTTAGAGTAGCCAAATGTTTCATGACTAGCGATTGGATTGAGGAGCCCGTGGAAAATATTGTATCTCTTCTGACAGACGATGTAATTGATCCTAAAAAAAGACAGACGATATAACTATTAGTATCTCTAATTAATAAATTTGATGTTGTTTTTCAAAAAAACAAAGTCGAGTGCGGATCATAAATGTGGAGTTTACGTCCCCCAACCACGCACGCATGCACCACATGTGACATGTCCATATGCACGTTTCCAAACCAACCAGACTCATCGGTTGATATTCCTACCCAGCCGGGGTCGATCGGCTTTCATCTTGATTGGGCGATCTCAATGCCGCCGCCGCCGCCACGCCGATCCTCCCGCCGTTGGGCGCCGTACAACAAAAACTGGCTGGCGCGGCCCGGCGCCGGCGCCGGCGCGGCCACCGGGTTGACGATATCGACAGCAACGGCATGGATCTCCCCGATGACGTACTCTCGGCGGTCTTCTCCCGGTTGTCAGACACGGCGGACGTCGTCCGGTGCGCTAACACATGCCGGCACTGGGGCCGCGTCGTCGCCAAAGAGGCAATCATCCTCTCCCGCGCACTGCCGTCTCTCCCGCACCTCGCCATCGGCTTCTTCCACACGGAGCGCCCCCTGGTCACAGCACGCACTCGCAATCGCAAGGCCCCGGCGCGGCCGTGCTTCGTCCCGCTCTCCTCTGGCGCCCGGCTCCTCGGCTTCAGTCGGCCCTTGCCCAGCGCGCTGTCAGAGGCCGTCGAGGGTGCCGGCCACGGATTCTTCGACCACTCTCGTCCGGTCGCGTCACGCATGGGCCGCCTCCTCCTCGAGCTCCGGCGTGACGCGCATGCCGACGGGCTCAGCCTCTGCGTCTGCAACCCCATGACGGGGGACATGGCTCTGCTGCCGCCAATACCCAACCCGGGGTTCTACGCGTGCACGGTGCTCTGCGGCGACGACCTCGCTCCACCGCGCCCGTCGCGCACCTTCTTCCGCGTGCTCATCGTCTACAACCGACATAGGCACACCGCGCTGCGCTCCTACTCCTCGGACACCGGGTGCTGGAGCCGGGAGGTTCAGAGACCAGGCCCAAAGATCAAAGGTAACAAGCTACGCAAGTTTGGACAGGGCGTTGTGCTCCGTGGCGTGGCCTACTGGCCGCTGCTCCGCACGGTGCTGGCGGTGCGGCTTGACACGCCGGAGCCCACTGAGGCACCCATGCCGGCCGGCAACCTTTCAGATCAGCCTCAGAACTTGCGTTTACTGGGCGCGACTCCCGACGGGAAGCTGACCTTCATCAGAGCGGGAGTTAGTAGAGATGGACGCTTGCCCAAGAAAAGCAGAGATCGACTCTGTGTGGCGATAAGAGTCCTTGAAACCAGTGGCACCTGGGAGAGAAAAGATGTCTTCGTGTTGCCGCAGCTTGCGTTAACATATCTCCCCACCATCAACGTTCGGTGGTTCGGCGAGAAGAGCGGCATCCTCCTCTTCACGCTTGGCGATGCCAGCAACAATCATGGAGCCTTTGCGCTCAACGTCGAGACGCATGAGATTGAGAAGCTCGCCAGTGGAGTTCGCTGCAGTTCCTGGGAAAACTTGGTCGGGTATGAGATGGATGGGGCCTCTTACCTCGTCTCCATAGCATGTCCCTAACAGATTAAAGTGACCATGTAATGTTTTTTAGACTATCAGGGTTCTATCAGAAAGCCCCGCATGTTTTTTTGGTCAAGTTTTCATAAAAAAAATCAGCTCTTCTTTTTTAGGAGCTAGATATAAAAAACACTATTAAAAATAAAATATATTTTAGAAAATTCTCCAGTATGTGTACTGAAAAAGTTTAGTGTATATTAAAAATAAGTTCATTGTATATTTAAAAAATGTTCATTTCATATTAAAAATATCAGGCTTGCTAAGTCTCAGTCGACTGAGACTTCGTTAAGTCTCAGTCGATACTATATCCATAAGATCTTACGTTAAGATCCGTGCAAAGATTTTTTTCCAGTTTTTCTTTTTCCCTCTTGCATGTTATGTCACTTGACTGAGACTTTGTCATCATATATCTAAAAAATGTTCCATGCATATTAAAAAATATTTATATTAAAAAAGTTCTGTATGTATTTGAAAAATGTTCATTGTATACAAACATAAGTTCAATTTGTATTCAAAAAATGTTCACCATATATTAAAAACATTATATAAATAATAATTTTTCATAAACAAAATATAGAAGAAAAACCATATCGATTGGGTGATTTGGGCGCCGCCGCGATGTCTATTTGGGGAGGGATTGGGTAAGAGAGCTGCACTAATTAGAATATAGGAAAACGAAAACCCCAGCAACGGCAAGCGGCCGAGAACAAATAGTGAACGTGGGCTGGCCCACCTCGCTCAGCTGCAAGGTCGGCCTCAACGAAGCAGAGACTATTTAACGAGGGGAGTAATGCTACACGTAGAAACGAGTTACAAAGTTTTATAAAAAGAGTTAATTTGATTGGTTAATAGATGGAGAGGCGGCCCACCCCCTGAAAATCAGGGGGGGCAAGTCTGTGATTAGTTAGTAGATGAAAAAAAATCGTAGTCAGCGTGTAATTGCGTGTAACTCTTTATATGTTTAGCATTATTGTTAACGAGGGAGCTCCTAGTCAACGCCAACGGGGTTTCCGCGCCCGTTCTGCCGAGCTGTTGGGCCAGCCCAAAACGGGAGTTCGAACGGAAGGAATAACAGGAATAAATACGGGGCCCGAGAAGAGTCGAACCAGCGACGTGTTGCACCATAGTACAGTGAGCTAACCATCAATCGCTTTCCTTCTTTTATTGTTTCTTCTTTCGTCTTTCGTATTTTCTTCTTCCTTTTTCCTATTTTCCGTTTTTCGTTTTCTATTTCTTTTTTTCTTCCTTGTATGATGATTTTTTTCAAATTTCATGAACTCTTTTCAAATTGATGAAATTTATTCATTTTTTGATGAACTTTTTTCAAATTCAATGAAATTTGAAAGAAAAAAGTTCTACGGATTTTTAAAAAGTTCATTGGATTTACTAAAAATTTAATCACATTTGAGAAAGTTCATCAGTTTAAAAAAAAATAATCATAAAACTTGAAAATTTTCAACAAATTTGATAAAAAGTTCATCGAAATTGCAAAAAAGTTCATCAAATTTGAAAAAGGTTCATCAAATTAGAAAAATGTTCATCAATTTTAGAAAAGTTCATAAATTTGAAAAAGTTCATTAATTTAAAACGAGTTTAGAGAAAAACGAGTTTTAATACATGCATTTTAAAAGAACAAAAAGGAAAAAGAAACCTCAATAAAAACCGCCCACACAATGACCACGAACCAGGGAAAAACCCGGTTTGGGAAGCTTCTGGAAGCTTCCCAAAACTAAGGGATTCCCGCGGTTGTAGAGAACAAAGAAAGCACAACAAATCATATTCAACTAGTATTTTGATGGTGTAGTGGTTATTGATCGCGAGTTCGACTCCGGTTAGTCACTCTGTGCATTTTAAAACCGAACCGAAAACCAAAACCAAAAATAAACCAAACCGAACCGAATTCACGACTTTTATGGTTTCTGGTTTCGATATGGTATGAACTTTTCATACCGTTTTGAATTCCGGTTTTTATGGTATATAGCGTAAAACCGAATGGTTAACCGAATAAACCGAAATAAAAAAATATTTCTTGAGGCAAACAACAATACAAGTAGTCATTTTTCTTGTATAAGAATAAAATTTCCTGCAAAGAACATCCATTTTTTCTTGTAACATAGTAATTTTTCTCTTGCAAAAATGCTAACCACGTCGTCCATAACCTTTCAAGACATGAATTGAGGCATGCATATATACTTATATAAAGTTATATACCATTTGTATTTAAAAAGTATGTGTTTGAATTTATAAGTTTGTAAAATATAGTATGTCATTTTCAAATTCGTGTCAACTTTGGTTATTATGGTATATACCGAAACCATACCGAAATAATTTGGTATATACCGAAACCAAACCGTATTTTAATATCATGCCGTATAAACCGAAGTATTAATACCGTACAAACCGGAAAACAGTATAAACCGAACCATGCAAACCGAATAAACCGAACGCACAGAGTGACCGATTAGACGCACCTTTTTTTGAACCTTTTTACATAACAGATAGATTTAGTAAAAACTCTAGATGGGCGGTCGGCGGCGGTTAGCAAAATGCCCTATAACTGGCACCTGGAGGGCCAATAAGGTTTGCCGTTTAATGCGAGCTCCTATTTTCCAAATCTTGTACGGCGCCTTGCGGAATGGGAAGACCCATCTAAGGTTGTAGCTGGAGAAGTTGGTGCCAGTTTTGGGAAGCTGCTGACAGCTCCGGTTGTTTTTTCCTTCTTTTTTGTTTAGGTATTCTGCATAGTTTTGTTTGATTTTTTCTTTTTCTTTATCTATTTATTTTTCTTTTTGTAAATGCCTAAAACTTTTTCAATTTGATTTTCTTTCATATTCGTGAACTTTTTTCAAAGTTCATGATTTTTTTCCAAATTTTTGAACTTATCTCATTTCATTAACGTTTTTCAAACCCACATGCTTTTTTCAAGTTTGATGAACCTTTTTGCAAAATCCGTGAACCTTTTTCCAAATTTCATGGACTTTTTTCATGAACTATTAATTCATAGAACTTTTTTGCACATCTATGAACATTTTTCAAATCCAAGGTTCTATTTCATTTTTTTCAAAGTTACCAGATACAATTAAGAAAAATTCAAATGGTTAACCAATCTGCGCCAGGGAAGTTTACCAGCGCTAAAGAGGAGATTTCCGAGAAACCCTATTTGGCTCTGCAGGCGCCCATTAACGTGCATTTTGCAAACTGGCGCTTGCAGCGCCCCGCACTGGGCCGGGCCATTCGAGTATTTTCCTATGTTTCTCAAAAATGCCAAAATACGTGAACCTTTTTCCAAGTTTCACGGACTTTTTTCATGAACTGTTAATTCATAGAACTTTTTTGCACATCTATGAACATTTTTCAAATCCAAGGTTCTATTTCATTTTTTTCAAAGTTACCAGATCCAATTAAGAAAAATTCAAATGGTTAACCAATCAGTGCCAGGGAAGTTTACCAGCAAACCCTATTTGACGCTGCAGGCACCCATTAACGTGGATTTTGCAAACTGACGCATGCAGCGCCCCGCACTGGGCTGGGCCGTTCGAGTATTTTCCTCTGTTTCTCGAAAACGCCAAAAACTGCTTGCTGCAAGGTTTGACCGCAAAACCTCTCTCATCCAACCGCTCCGCACTAACCACCTGGCCATCACCACGCTTGTGCACAAAATGTCCGTTTCTCATCTTATATTCCTTATTCAGTTCCGTTTATTCTTTTTCTTTTTTCTCATGCTTTTTTGTTTTCTTCGTTTTATAAAGTTTTGGACCTTTTTCTAAATTTTAGAAGGTTTTTATAAATTCATGAACTTTTTTTCAAATTCGATGAACTATTTTTTAAATTTGATGAACTTTTTTTTAATTTTGATGAACGTTTCTCAATTTCGATGCACTTTTTTCAAATTCGGTGAACTTTTTTTCAAATATGGTGAACTTTTCTCAAACTCAATGAACTTTTCTCAATTTTGATGAAATTTTTCAAATTCGATAAACTTCTTTCAAATACAGTGAACTTTTTTTTCAAATTCGATGAACTTTCTTTCAAATTCGGTGAACTCTTTTCAATTTTGGTGAACTTTTTTTCAAATAAGATGAACTTTTTTCAAATTCACAACCTTTTTCTATTTTTGTGAACTTTTCTTTTGAATTCATGGTTTATGTGAATGCATTTTCATGTTTATGTTTTCTTTATTCAAATATAATTTATAGTGGGTATATAATAGTATATGTTTAATGTTTATACTGAAGGAAAGGTCAAAGCGCTGTTTCGCGAAACCTAAGAAGTAACTGACGGTGGTGCACTAGTTAGCTCCTGTTCAGTCGACGTGGTCGTCGTGAGTTTGATTCCCAGTTCTCTCGAGATTTCCTCATATAGCAAAAAGAGCAGCGACACACACATGGGTGACCGACTAGGCCGACCCATAAGCAGGCACCACACATGACACTGCAACAAAGCTTTTTTGGCACCAGAGCATGGTTTTTGCACTGTAGTGGGCGAGTTCAGTATAACATTCCATCTACTGTATCAAACTGGACCGTAGAGAGTTGATTTTTTGGTCTACTGTTTTTTTACTTCGAATGGTTTCTGGAAAATGTGGATTTTTTTTTTGAAATTCCCAAACATCTGTTGAGAACCCGAACATCTTTCCAACTTGTGACCAAAGTTTGGAAACAGGAACATTTTATGAAATTCTGGAATATTTTTTGAATTTATGAAAAAAAATCAAACATGTTTTGAAATTTTTAACATTTTTTAAATTTCAAATATTTTTCGGAAATACAGATTTTTTTCAATTTATGATTCCTTTTAAACGGAACATTTTATGAAATTCAGAACAATTTTCGAAGAACATGATTTTTTTTAAAACATGAATTTTTTTTTAACTTTTGAACAGATGTTTGTTCTGAAATATGCACAAGTGCGTGCATCATCTATTAAAGATAGAAAAGACAAAAGACTAGGTAGGCCAAATACAGTTACACGACCACCCAAAGATTACATGCGTGCCTAAGGCACAAGCACGCTCAAGAGCCCAACTAGACGCATTACACGGCACTCAGCGCATCTAGAAAAGATGCACACTAATCATCCCTAAGTAGACCCGTGGACATCCAGGGCCTGTTCGGGAGCACTCCAACTCCTAACTCCTTTGGCTCCACATCCGGAGTTGGGTCGAACGCTTCAACTTCAGGAGTTTAGCAAGAGAAGCTAGAGCGGATCGCCGTGCAAAATACTCGCTCTGTCCGAAATAGTGCTAGCTACATCCATTTGAAAGACAAGTTTGGACAAGCTTTTTCGGACGGAGGAGGATTTGCAGAGCTGGGTTTCCCGAGCTCGAGTGTTGCGGGGAAGCTAGAGTTCATGGAAATACAAACTTCTGCCACCGCCAAGTGAGATAAGCACGTACCGGTTTGAGCGAGCGTTATTCCTTTTCTCCCCTCGCGGCCTCGCCAACTCGAGACACCCCTCCTCGGGAGCATCTATTTGACGCATTCTGCGTCAAACAGACGTCCCTTCGCACAGGATGCGCGCGACAGGGCCGGCCCATTAAGATAAACTCGCGCTAGCAAAGTTTTGTAAAAAGAAAACTGCGCCAGAGCTGCAATTCAAAATGCAGACCTCCCGTGTGCACACGCATCTTGCTAGCCACCACACCCACTGAGCCTTCGTGGTAAATATTTGGCTCGAAGATATTGACCTAAAAATAGCAGCATAAATTGAGCATTACTTAAAAACTATAAACGATTTTTTGAAATAACGAATACTTTTTGACAAACGCGAACCAAACTTAAAATTTCCGAGCATCTTTTGGAACAGTGAATAAATTTTAAATTCCTGAAGATTTTTTGAATGTGTCAAAAAACATGAAAAATTGTAGATATTTTGTAAATACGAACAATTTTCTATAACGTCGACATTTTATAATTTACTGAACATTTTTTCGTAAAACGCGTATAATTTTACAAATTCAAGAATATAATTTGAGAACGTAAATTTTTTAATTGGTGAACAAAAATTGAAAACAGGTACAGCTTTTGATATGCAGAACAAAATTTTGATTTTGAGAACAATTTGGAAATCCGAAGATTTTTTGTATACGTGAACAAAAAATTAAAAATAGAAACATTTCTTTTGAAATGTGAACAAGTTTTCAAATGCCGGAACATTTTTGGAAAACACAAACATCTTTTAAATTCCTGAACATATTTTGAAAACAGGTACAACTTTTTGAAGAAGATTTTTTTTTGAACCTGAGAACAATTTGAAAATCCTGAAGCTTTTCTGTATATGTGAACAAAATATTGAAAATGGAAACAATTTTCGATGACTTCAAACATTTTTTGTAAAACACGGAAAAAAACAATTCCAGAACATTTTTTGAAAATGCAAACATGTTTTAAATTGGTGGGTAAACTTGAAATGGGTACATCTTTTCAAATGCAAAACAATATTTTGAATCTGACACAATTCAAAATCTGAAGATTTTTTGTTGGCGCCAATTTTTTTGAAAAGGTAAACATTTTTCTAAAATTTCAAAAAAACATTTGTATAAGACGAACAAATTTTAAAGCTTTGAACAATTTTAAAAATACTGAAAGAAAATTGTAAACAAAAACAAAAAAATGAATAGTTGGAACAATTTTGAAATTGTACAACTAAAAGAAAGAAAAAAGTAGAAAACAGAATGAAAACAGGAAAAAGAAAAAGAAATAGGAAAAAAAGAAGATTTCGTACGACCTGCAAACCTTCCTTAGGTCCAGCAGCGATTTCGTACGACCAGCCATGCCCAATGAATGCCTTATGCTGGAACTGCCGTGGCGCGGGCAAACCTGCGGCAGTCCAAGAGCTTCGCGAGTTCGCGAGAAAGTTTGCCCCTACCGTGCTTGGGGTTGTGGAGACTCAAATCGCCGGTGCACGTGTAGAAGTTCTAGCAAGTACTTTAGGTTATGAAAATTCTTATGCAATAAGTAGCCAGGGAAGAAGTGGTGGAATTGGAATTTTTTGGAATAATTCAAGCACTATTGAAATCTTGGGCGATTCTTGCTATCATATTGATGCCAAAGTGCAGGTGGAAGGTCAGGAACCGTGGCGTTTTACAGTTATATATGGGGAAGCGCAAACAAACCTTAGGCATCAGACATGGGATCTGTTAAAAGGAATATCAACTTTGAATGATTTGCCATGGTTATGTATGGGGGATTTCAACGAAGTGCTACGTCCGGATGAACACCAAGGAGTAGCTAATCGCAGTAATGCACAAATACAAGCCTTCCGGGAAGCGGTTGATGTTTGCATGCTCATGGACTTAGGCCATCAGGGCCGTT
>NC_041389.1:70054398-70096557 GCF_002162155.2 Triticum dicoccoides
TCAGGCTAGATCGCGCGCTGGCGACTCCTAGCTGGTGCGCACGGTTTCCGCTAGCTACTCTAAGCCACCACTCGGCTGCATCGTCGGATCATGGGCCGATCTTACTTCAGTTTGATAACATAGAACTAGGCATATCGGCCCCGAAGGTTTTCCGCTACGAAGTAATGTGGGAGAAACACGTGGAATGGCAGCAGAACATCTCAGCGCGGTGGAATGCGGTCTCACCTGGTTATGGCGTCGGTGACTTCCGGGACAAGCTACTGCGGATATCCCAAGATATTACATCATGGAGTAGGGACTCTTTTGGTAGTGTGAGGAAGGAGATAAAGGATTTAAATCATCAACTACAGCAGCTGCATGATGACCCAGCCCGAACAGGGCCCGTTCATGTGGAGATCAAAATCTGTGATAGATTGGTCGAGTTATACCACAGGGAGGAGATAATGTGGCGCCAGCGATCTCGGTTACAATGGCTGACAGAGGGTGACCAAAACACGACGTTCTTTCATATGAGGGCGAGTATGAGACGGAAGAAGAACATGATTAAAGCGCTTTATAACTCCCTTGGAATATACACGGAGGACCCTGTGGAGTTGAAGGCGATTGTGGTAGAATTTTATAAATCTCTGTATACTTCGGAAGGGGTGCACGGCATTGATGAGGTCCTGAGACATGTCTCACGCAAAGTTACACCGGAGATGAACGAATCACTGTGCGCGCCATACTCAAGAGAAGAAGTGAAACATGCGCTTTTTCAGATGTTTCCCGCAAAGGCACCACGGCCCGACAGCTTTCCAGCACATTTTTATCAGAGGCACTGGGATCTGTGTGGTGATGAAGTAACTTCTGTGGTACTGAGAATAATCAGGGGAGAAGAAAGTCCGGAAAGTATTAACGATACGGTCATTGTCTTAATCCCAAAGGTAATGAACCCGTCTCAGTTGTCTCAATTCTGGCCTATCAGCCCATGCAATGTGCTATATAAGATCGCCTCCAAGGTCGTGGCCAATAGATTGAAGGTGGTCCTTCCAGAGATCATATCAGAGGAACAATCAGCTTTTGTCCCAGGTAGACTCATAACTGATAACATTATCTGTGCTTATGAATGCCTTCATTTCATGAAGAGGAACAGGTCCAAATCAAATAGCTTTTGTGCGGTCAAGCTTGATATGATGAAGGCCTATGACAGATTAGAGTGGGATTATTTGGAAGCAATCATGGGCAAACTTGGGTTTGCTACCCAATGGATTCAGATAGTCATGGCTATGGTGAGGTCTGTTTCCTTCTCGGTCCTTTTCAATGGAGAGAAGCTTGAACAGTTTAATCCGTCGAGAGGTATTCGACAGGGAGATCCCATTTCCCCTTACCTTTTCTTACTTGCAGCAGAGGGCCTTTCGTGCCTATTAAAATCAAGTTCACAGTCGTCTTTGCTCGGAATCAAGGTGCCCCCCTCAGCTCCTGCTGTTAACAACCTATTGTTTGCAGATGACAACCTGCTGCTTTTTAAGTCTAGCGTGGAGGGTGCAAATCTGGTTTCAAACCTGTTGGATGTTTATTGTGCGGCTTCGGGACAATGAGTCAATCACGACAAGTCGTCAATTTACTTCAGTAAAGGGTGTCCTGACTCTCTCAAACAAGAGGTGAAAAATTGTTTGAATGTGCAGAATGAGTCCCTTAGTGAAAAGTGCTTGGGCCTGCCGACAGAGGTGGGGCATTCTAAGAATGGGACTTTCAAATATCTGAGGGATAGGGTTTGGGAGAAGATAAAAGGTTGGATGGAGAAGCTTTTGTCAGCTGCCGGGAAAGAGGTTCTAATCAAATCAGTAGCACAATCCATACCTGTCTTTTCCATGTCTTGTTTCAGATTGCCAAGGGGTTTATGTGAAAGCATCACCTCTATCATAAGACAATTTTGGTGGGGAAGCAAGCAAGATAGGAGAAGGCCCTGTTGGGTGTCTTGGGATGTTATAACATTGCCAAAAAATCTAGGAGGGTTGGGCTTTAGAGACATGGAACTTTTTAATCTTGCATTATTAGCAAGACAATCATGGAGGTTGTTGAATGAGCCCGACACTCTCAGTGCGAGGCTGCTGAAGGCAGTTTATTATCCTGATACTGCAATCCTTAAGGCGGAGCTTGGCCACCACCCATCACAGATTTGGCGAGCTATCCTAGACGGCAGAGATATAATGAGACTGGGCATTATACGCAGAATAGGAGATGGTACAACAACAAACATTTGGCCGCACAATTGGATTCCCAGGGATCTTTTATGGAGACCAATCAGGGCCATGGTTGACAATCCACCGCAAACAGTGTCTGAGCTCATTGATGCATCATCAGCAAGCTGGAAGGAGGAGCTAGTACACCAAGTTTTCACTCCTCTAGATGCTGAATCAGTGCTTAAGATCCCACTCTGTACCATGCAAGTGGAGGATTTTTGGGCATGGGCCGATGACCCTAGAGGCATTTTTTCGGTGCGATCGGCATATTTCTTACTCAGTCGAGTCAAGAGGGGAAGAGAAGCGT
Source organism: Triticum dicoccoides (assembly GCF_002162155.2). Classification (NCBI taxonomy): domain Eukaryota; kingdom Viridiplantae; phylum Streptophyta; class Magnoliopsida; order Poales; family Poaceae; genus Triticum; species Triticum dicoccoides. The sequence continues at coordinate 70,056,928 of NC_041389.1, forward strand.
GGTTGGAGGGTGGTGAAGACACATCAAACGGCGAAGGAGATCGGCGGGGCTGGACGTCAGTGTGGACACTCAAGGTTCCTTCTAAACTGAAGGTGTTCACTTGGAGGTTAGCTCAGCATTCCATCCCAACAAACGCTGTGCTACAACGACGAAATATGGCAGACTCTCATGCTTGTGCTATTTGCGGGATGGAGGACAATTGGCGACACGCTTTGCTTGACTGCACACTATCTCGGAGTGTTTGGGCACTGTCAAACGAGGAGCTAGTGCAACACATATGTATGAATAAATATGAAGATGCTAAGGCCTGGTTATTTGCCATGAGTGACACGATCTCACAGAAGGAGTTTTCCGTTCTCATTACCACCCTATGGGCCATTTGGTATGCACGGAGGAAAGCGACACATGCATTTGTAGACAGATTCCTGGCTGATCTTGATTACATGGACTCTCCATCGCCCGCTGCTCGTGAGGTCGTGCCTCGACCACGGGGTTGGTTACCACCCCCAGGAGATCATTCAAAGATCAACTCCGACGCTGCAGTTTCAAGGGCGGGGCGTTATGGTGCCGTTGGGGTGATTTGCCGCGATGAAGAAGGACGCTATCAGGGGGCGTCAGCCATGGTGTTCGGGAACATTGAAGACCCGGAGTGCTGGAGGTACTTGGCATCCGAGAGAGCTTAGCACTAGCTCATGATCTATAGATCCAAAAGGTGGCGGTGGCTTCAGATTGCAGAGTTGCAGTGGAGGCAATTGAGAAGGGTACTTCAGCTGAGTATGGAGCAGTGGTGTTGGAGATTAAACAGTTATCTAGAGATTTCAATTCTTGTATTTTCTCTCATGAGTTTAGAACCTCGAATGTCGAGGCCCACAAACTTGCAAAGCATGCCTTAACTCTAGGGACCGGCCGCCATGTTTGGTTAGGCCACCCTGGAGAGCTTAATCTCGTCCCTGTAAACGTTGTGACGGGTCAATAAAAAGCTTTGCGAGTTTGCCTAAAAAAAGCCAGGTGAAGATTCAACATTTCTCCGCAAAAAAAGAAAAGAAGAAGAAGATTCAACATGTAAGCGGTGCGTGTGACTTCTCTTGAACTTTGTTCCAGGTGCCACTTCTCTTCCTAGAAACTTTCCGTTGTAGAAGAGAACGTGCCATCAGGCTCCCATGCCCACATAAGGACATCATTGACCCGATGTGATAGCTGCCCTGCGTTGATTCTGGACCATAGCAGCATGAAAAAAAACTTGAAAAGGGAAAAACAAAAAAGTAATGTATAGTAAAACCGAAAAGAAGCAGGAAATATTAAAAAGGAAACCAGAAAAAGAAATCGATTCAGGAGCTTTCTAGAAGGTTCCTAAAATCGGTCAGGATTTTCTGGAAGGTTCCCAAACTGAATCAGGAGTCTCTCACTGACTCCAGTGTTCATCGCAGCGGCAGTTTGCCGCAATGAGCGACAAACAGTTTATGCGCTGTTTGACGCCCGCAGGTGTCATATACTTATTTTACCATTTCCTTTGCTCCCGCTCTTAACCGACCATGCTTTTCTGCACCTCACATAAAATTAAGTGTACTTAGGATTGATTTAGTGCAGTTGCAGTAGTTCTGCACCTGGTATATCATGCAGTAGCTAGCTCTATTTTTCTTTCTTTTCAATGCAATTGATGGTTCAGTTTAGTTCGTCGTTAGGGCCTAAAACCAATTTTTAGTAATAAAATTTAGTGATTGTCCCATGTAAACCTGATTCTGTGGTTGCAGGTTTATTGTTTGTCTTGGGTGGTCATTGCAGCAGTAGTGTGTGCACTAGACAGCCTTTAGCCACCGTCGTTTACCTCCGACTCGCCAGCCAGCCGTCGTCGTTTACCTCATGTCTCGTTGGACTGCCTGACAGCGCAGTCGTTTAACTCTATCTCACCGGGCAGCCACCGCCGTCTACTTCTGCCTCGTCGTTAATTGTGTGCTAGCAATTCCCCCCAGAACTTGTTAGGTTATTCTAACTTGGCAATGTATCCATGATCTTGTTTTCTGTATAGGGATTTTTTTAGTGATTTTCATTTTCATTTTATTTTTCATGGCGCTGCCATGATTTATTTTATTTTCAGGTATAATTTTGGACATCTTTATTTATTTTTCCCTAATGGTCATGGCGTGAGAGCAGACTACTAGCGGGGTGGGGATGTTCACTGTTTTGGGCATTGCACTGAAGAAGTTTTTATCAAAAGGAAATAAAATCAGAAGTAAAATTCAAATTCTAGAGCATTCTCGGTCAAATTTGTTGAAATTTTTTTATATAAAAATTCTCAAAATTTTACACTACCCTATATCCAATCTAGGAAAGTTTCTAGAAGTTTTGGCTAATAGAAAAAAAATAAGCAATATTCAAATTCGGGACCATTTTGGCTCAAAATTTGCCCCAAAAACAAGATTTCAGAAAACAAAATCCACGCTATTCTTAGCTCATTCAATCTGGGAAAGTTTCAAGAAGTTTTGCCGAACAAAAAAACTAGAAGCAAAATTAACATTCAAGAACACATTGGCTCAAAATTTGGCAAGAAAAAAGTTATCATAAACTCCTCAAAAATCCACACTACCCTTATATTTAGTCTAGGAAGGTTTCAAGAAGTTTTCTCGAACAGGAAAAAACTAAAAGCAAAATTCAGATTCAGGAGCATTTTTTGGCTAAAAAATTGGGTACCTTTTTATGCTGCCTTGTGGGTCTAGATGGCTCGTAGCGATACTTGTGGACCAAAACGACCCATAGTGGTAGTTATGGGTTGTAATGACCTGTGGTGGTAGTTGTGTGTTGGGACTATCTGTCAAGATAGTTGAGGGTCCGGATGACCCATTGTGGATCCACACATCCTAAAGTGGTCGTTATGGGCCCGTATGACCCCTATTGATAGTTCTATGTTGATAGTATATGTAAGGGTAAGGGTAGTTGAGAGTCCGTATGTCTCATAGTACTAGTTATGATGACCAATAATGCTAGCTGTGGATCCGGATTATCCATATTAGTAGTCGTGGGTTTGGATGACCCGTAGTATTAGTAGTAGAATCGGACGACTCATTGGTGCTAATTGTGGATCGATATGGCCCATTGTGCTAGTCGTGGTCTGGATGACCCCTAGCAATAGTTGTTAGTCTACATGGCCCATAGTGCTAGTCGTGGTTCGGACGACTCGTTGTGGTAGTTGTGTGTTAGGGCTATCTATAGTGTTAGTAGAGGGACCACACAAACCATAGTGGTCCTTGTGTATCAGGACAACCATTAAAGGTATTTGCGGGTTCAAACTATTGGACAATCCATAATGCTAGTTGTGGGATCAGACGACCCATAGTGCTAGTTGTGGGATTGGGCAACCCATTATGGTGCTAAGTTTTGGGTTCGAATGACCATAGTACTAGTTGGGGGATCAACGATTCATAGTGTTAGTTGTGAGTCCAGACAGCCCATAGTACTAGTTGTGGGTTCGGACGACCCGTGGTATTATTAGTGTGATCGTCCCCAAATACTGGTCTTACTCGTCCGGTCACACTACTATCGAACTTAGTCGTACGGACCCACAAGTACCGATCTTAGTCGCCCGAACCCGCAGCTGTTGGTATTAGTCGGTCGGGCTCACTACAATCGATCTTACTCGTCCGGACTTAAGTACCAGTCTTACTCGTTCATGCTCACTACTATCTATCCTAGTCGTCCGGGCCCACAAGTATCGATCGTAGTCGTCCGGACTTACAAGTACCGGTTTTACTCATTCTGGCTCGCTATTATCGATTTTACTAGTTGAAGCACACTACTTTGATCTTAATCACCCAGAACCACAAGTATCGATCTTAATCTTTCAGAACCACAAACATCTCGGCGCCCGTCCGAACATGTCCTCTCTATCCTATGATCAGATCAGGCTGAAACGACAGCCGTGGCCGCCACGGGCCGTGCGGCTAGTCTGAAGCGGCACTACCAAGGAGAAGGTTGGGAGTATCCATGGCGGATCACACAACCGCCATGACAGGAGAAGGAGGCCAGCAGAGCGACCCAGTCGCCAGTGTTCGTCATGGCGAAACTGAAGGAAATATGCCCTAGAGGCAATAATAAAGTTGTTATTTTATATTTCCTTATATCATGATAAATGTTTATTATTAATGCTAGAATTGTATTAACCGGAAACTTGATACATGTGTGGATACATAGACAAAACACCGTGTCCCTAGTAAGCCTCTACTAGACTACCTCGTTAATCAAAGATTGTTAAGTTTCCTAACCATAGACATGTGTTGTCATTTGTTGAACAGGATCACATCATCATTAGGAGAATGATGTGATGGACAAGACCCATTCGTTAGCTTAGCATATTGATCATTCAGTTTTATTGCTATTGCTTTCTTCATGTCAAATACATATTATTTCGACCATGAGATTATGCAACTCCAGGATACCGGAGGAATGCCTTGTGTGCTATCAAACATCACAATGTAAGTGGGTGATTATAAAGATGCTCTACAGGTATCTTCAAAGGTGTTTGTTGGGTTGGCATAGATCAAGATTATGATTTGTCACTCCGAGTATTGGAGAGGTATATCTGGGCCCTCTCGGTAATACACATCATAAGAAGCCTTGCAAACAAAGTGACTAATGAGTTAGTTGTAGGATGATGTATTACGGAACGAGTAAAGAGACTTGCCGGTAACGAGATTGAACTAGGTATGAAGATACCGACGATCGAATCTCGGGCAAATAACATACCGATGACAAATGGAATAACGTATGTCGTCATAATGGTTCGACCGATAAAGATCTTCGTAGGATATGTGGGAGCCAATATGAGCATACAGGTTCCGCTATTGGTTATTGAACGGAGAGGTGTCTCGGTCATGTCTACATAGTTCTCGAACCTGTAGGGTCCGCATGCTTAACGTTCAATGACGATTTTGTATTATATGAGTTATGTGATTTGGTTATAGAATGTTGTTCCGAGTCCTGGATGAAATCATGGACATGACGAGGAGTCTCGAAATAGCTGAGATGTAAAGATTGATATATGGAACGATAGTATTCGGACACCAGAAGTGTTCCGGAGGATACTGGGTACATATCGGGTCACCGTAAAGGAGTTTCGGGCAACCCCGACAAAGATATGGGCTTAATGGGCCGAGGGAGGGATAGACCAGCCCACAAGGGGCTGGTGCGCCCCTTACCTAGGCCACAGGCCCTAGAGGAAGGAAAGGAAGGGGCGCCACGTCCTCCTGCCTTTCCCCCTTGGTGGGAGAAAGGAAAAAAAGGGGGGGGGGGGCGCCACCTCCTCCTTCCCTCCCGTCATCGCCAAAAGAAGGAAATGGGGGCGCCGGCCTAGGGCAGGAGCCCAAATAGGATCCCTCCTACTTGGGGCGCCCCTAGGGATGCTCCCTCTCCCTCCCACCTATATATATGAAGGTGGCAATGGTCCTCGTATTTTTTCCGATCTTGCCGAGGTGCATCTATGGAGGTACACCAGGCAAGTATAGTGTCATTGGTCGTGGGGGTCAAGTTAGGCCTGTCCCAGGCGGAAAGAGTTGCATACCATAGGCATACTTGCCTAGCCATAGCACATGTTAGGAGTAGATGGTTGATTGTCTCCTGATCCTGATCACACATAGCCACATAGGGCACTTGGGGCTGGTGCGATAGCCGACGGCGTGCAAACCTTCCTTAGGTCCAACAGCGATTTCGCACGACCAGCCAGGTGAAGATTCGACATGTAAGCGGTGCGTGTGACTTCCACTTGAACTTTGTTGCAAGTGCCACTTCTCTTTCTAGAAATTATCCATTATAAGCTGATCTAGAAGAGAACGTGCCATCAGGCTCCATGCCCACATAAAGACATCGTTGACCTGATGTGATGGCTGCACTACATGGATTCTGGACCATAGTCCATAGCAGCATGAAAAAGAAAAATAAACATGAAAAGGGAAAAGCAAAAAACAAAAAACAAAAAAGTAAAGTATAGTAAAAAAAAGAAAAGAAGCAGGAAAATAAAAAAGGAAACCAGGAAAAACCCGGTTCAGGAGCCTTCTAGAAGGTTCCTAAAATCGGTCAGGATTTTCTAGAAGGTTCCCAAAACCGAATCTATAAAACGCACCGCTTGTGGCTAAAATGGCCATCTTAGTCACTCGCTGGCTCCGGTGTTCGTCGCAGCGGCAGTTTGCCGCAATGAGCGACAAACAGTTTATGCGTTGTTTGACGCCCGCAGCCGCAGGTGTCATATACTGATTTTACATTTCCTTTGCACCCGCTCTTGATCGACGAAGCTTTCCTGCACATCACATAAAATTAAGTGTACTTAGGATTGATTTAGTGCAATTGCAATAGTTCTGCACCTGGTATATCATGCAGTAGCTAGCTCTATTTTTCTTTCTTTTCAATGCAATTGATGGTTCAGTTCAGTTCATCGTTAGGGCCTAAAATCAATGTTTAGTAATAAAATTTAGTGATTGTCCCATGTAAACTTGATTTTCTGGTTGCAGGTTTATTGTCTGTCTTGGGTGGTCATTGTAGCAGTAGTGTGTGTACTGGACAGCCTTCAGCCACCGTCGTTTACCTCCGACTCATCGGCCAGTCGCCGTCGTTTACCTCATGTCTCGTTGGACCGCCGAACAGCACAGTCGTCTAACACTGTCTCATCGGGCAGCCACCGCCGTCTACTTCTGCCTCGTCGTTAATTGTGTGCTAGCATTTCCTCCCAAGAACTTGTTAGGTTATTCTAACTCGGCAATGTAACCATGATCTTGTTTTCTGTATATGGATTTTTTTAGTGATTTTTATTTTCATTTTATTTTTCATGGTGCTACCATGATTTATTTTATTTTCAGGTATAATTTTTGAACATTTTTATTTATTTTTCCCTAATGGTCATGGCGTTAGAGCAGACTACTAGCGGGGTGAGGATGTTCTGCTTTGGGCGTTGCACTGAAAAAGTTTTTATCAAAAGGAAATAAAATCAGAAGTAAAATTCGAATTCTAGAGCATTTTCGATCAAAATTTGTTGAAATTTTTATATAATAAATCTCGAAATTTCACACTACCCTATATCCAATCTGGGAATGTTTCTAGAAGTTTTGGCGAACAGAAAAAAATAGAAGCAATATTCAAATTCGGGACCATTTTGGCTCAAAATTTGCCCAAAAAACAAGATTTCAGAAAACAAAATCCACGCTATTCTTAGCTCATTCAACCTGGGAAAGTTTCAAGAAGTTTTGCTGACAGAAAAAAAAGTAGAAGCAAAATTAAGATTCAGGAGCATATTGGCTCAAAATTTGGCAAGAAAAAAGTCATCAGAAAATCTCCAAAAATCCACACTACCCTTATATTTAGTCTAGGAAGGTTTCAAGAAGTTTTCTCGAACAGGAAAAAAACTAAAAGCAAAATTCAGATTCAGGAGTATTTTTTGGCTTAAAAATTGGGTACCTTTCTATGCTGCTTGTGGGTCTGGATGGCTCGTGGCGATACTTGTGGACCGAAACGACCCATAGTGGTAGTTATGGGTTGGAATGACCTGTGGTGGTAGTTGTGTGTTGGTATTATCTGTCGAGATAGTTGAGGGTCCGGATGACCCGTTGTGGATCCACACATCCTAAAGTGGTAGTTGTGGTCCTGTATGACCCCTATTGATAGTTCTATGTTGGTAGTATATGTAAGGGTAGTTGAGAGTCCGTATGTCCCATAGTACTAGTCATGATAACCCATAATGCTAGCTGTGGATCCGAATTATCCATATTAGTAGTCGTGGGTTTGGATGACCCGTAGTATTAGTAGTAGGATCGGACGACTCATGGTGCTAATTGTGAGTCGGTATGGCCCATTGTGCTAGTCGTGGTCTGGATGACCCGTAACAGTAGTTGTTAGTCTACATGGCCCATAGTGCTAGTTGTGGTTTGGACGACTCGTTGTGGTAGCTGTGTGTTAGGGCTATCTATAGTGTTAGTGGAGGGACCACACAAACCATAGTGGTACTTGTGTATCAGGACAACCATTAAAGGTATTTGCGGGTTCAGACTACCCATACTTGTAGTCCTCCGTTCAAACAAACCATGGTGCTAGTAGTGGCATCGCACGGGTCACAGTGATAATTATGAAATTGGACGATCCATAATGCTAGTTGTGGGATCAGACGACCCATGGTGCTAGTTGTGGGATTGGGCAACCCATCATGGTGCTTATGAACTTAAACGATCGATAGTGCTAAGTTTCGGGTTCGAATGACCATAATACTAGTTGGGGGATCAACGACACATAGTGTTAGTTGTGAGTCCAGACAACCCATAGTGCTAGTTGTGGATTCGGACGACCCATGGTATTATCAGTGTGATTATTATCGGCCCCAAATACCGGTCTTACTCGTCCGGGCACACTACTATCAAACTTAGTTGTATGGGCCCACAAGTACCAATCTTAGTCGCCCGAACCCGCAACTGTTGGTGTTCGTCGGTCGGGCTCATGCTACGTCTTGAGCTTGTGTTGGTTTTTCTTGAAGAGGAAAGGGTGATGCAGCAAAGTAGCATAAGTATTTCCCTTAGTTTTTGAGAACCAATGTATCAATCTAGTAGGAGGCTCCTCAGAAGTCCCACGCACCTACACAAACAAACAAGAACCTCTCAACCAACACAATAAAGGGGTTGTCAATCCCTTCACAGCCACTTGTGAAAGTGAGATCTGATAGAGATAATAAGATAAGATAAATATTTTTGGTATTTTTATGATATAGATTGGAAAAGTAAAGATGCAAATAAAAGTAGATGGAAAAATTATATGATAAAAGATAGACTCGAGGGCCATAGGTTTCACTAGTGGCTTCTCTCAAGATAGCATAAGTATTACGGTGGGTGAACAAATTACTGTCGAGCAATTGATAGAAAAGTGCATAGTTATGAGATTATCTAGGCATGATCATGTATATAGGCATCACGTCCGTGACAACTAGACCGACTCCTGCCTGCATCTACTACTATTACTCCACACATCGACCGACTCCTGCCTGCATCTAGAGTACCTGCTGTCACTGGGAAAGGACACCGCAAGATTGAACCCAAAGCTAAGCACTTCTCCCATTGCAAGAAAGATCAATCTAGTAGGCCAAACCAAACTGATAATTCGAAGAGACTTGCAAAGATAACTTAATCACACATAAAGGAATTCAGAGGAGATTCAAATACTTCTCATACATAAACTTGATCATAAACCCACAATTCATCGGATCTCGACAAACACATCGCAAAACGAGTTACATCGAAAGATTTCTAAGAAGATCAAGGAGAACTTTGTATTGAGATTCAAAGAGAGAGAAGAAGCCATCTAGCTAATAACTATGGACCCGAAGGTCTGTGGTAAACTACTCACAACTCATCGGAGAGTCCTTGGAGATGATGTAAAGGCCCTCCATGGTCGATTCCCCCCTCCGGCGGAGCGCCGGCGAAGGCTCCAAGATGGGATCTCACGGATACAGAAGGTTACGGCGGTGGAATTAGGTTTTCGTGGTGCTCCTGGATGTTTTTGGGGTACGTGGGTATATATAGGAGGAAGAAGTAGGTTGGTGGACGCTCGAGGGGCCCACGAGGGTGGGGGGCGCGCCCACCTCCAGGGGGCGCACCGGGCACCCTCGTGGCCGCATCGTCTGTTGCTTGACTTCCACTCCAAGTTCCCTTGATTGCGTTTTTCCAAAAAGATCGCTCCCGGAGGTTTCATTCCGTTTGGACTCCGTTTGATATTCCTTTTCTTCGAAACACTGAAATAGGCAAAAAAAATAGCAATTCGGGCTGGGCCTCCGGTTAGTAGGTTAGTCCCGAAAATGATATAAAAGTGTAAAGTAAAGCCCATAAACATCCAAAATGGGTAATATAATAGCATGGAACAATCAAAAATTATAGATACGTTGGAGACGTATCAAGCATCCCCAAGCTTAATTCCTGCTCGTCCTCGAGTAGGTAAATGATAAAAACAGAATTTTTGATGTGGAATGCTACCTAGGATAATTCTCAATGTAATTTTCTTTATTGTGGCATGAATGTTCAGGTCCAAATGATTCAAATTAAAAGTTCATATTGACATAAGAAATAGTAATACTTCAAGCATACTAATCAAACCAATCATGTCTTCTCAAAATAACATGGCTAAAGAAAGTTCATCCCTACAAAATCATATAGTTTGGTTATGCTCCATTTTCGTCACACAAGAATGATCTCATCTTGCACACCCCAATGACAAGCCAAGCAATTGTTTCATACTTTAGCAATCTCAAACTTTTTCAACTTTCACGCAATACATGAGCGTGAGGCATGGATATAACACCATGGGTGGAATTGAATATGATGGTGGAGGTTGTGTGGAGAAGACAAAAAGGAACAAAGTCTCATGTTAACGAGGCTAATCAACAGGCTGTGGAGATGCCCATCAATTGATGTCAACATGCGGAGTAGGGATTGCCATGCAACGGATGCACTAGAGCTATAAATGTATGAAAGCTCAACAAAAGAAACTAGTGGGTGTGCATCCAACTTGCTGTTGGAAATATGCCCTAGAGGCAATAATAAAAGTGTTATTATTATATTTCCTTGTTCATGATAATTGTCTTTTATTCATGCTATAACTGTATTATCCGGAAATCGTAATACACGTGTGAATACATAGACCACAATATGTCCCTAGTGAGCCTCTAGTTGACTAGCTCGTTGTGATCAACAGATAGTCATGGTTTCCTGGCTATGGACATTGGATGTCGTTGATAACGGGATCACATCATTAGGAGAATGATGTGATGGACAAGACCCAATCCTAAGACTAGCACAAAAGATCGAGTAGTTCATTTGCTAGAGCTTTGCGAATGTCAAGTATCTCTTCCTTTGACCATGAGATCGTATAACTCCTGGATACCGTAGGAGTGCTTTGGGTGTATCAAACGTCACAACGTAACTGGGTGACTATAAAGGTGCACTACAGGTATCTCTGAAAGTATCTATTGTTTTATGCGGATCGAGACTGGGATTTGTCACTCCGTGTAAACGGAGAGGTATCTCTGGGCCCACTCGGTAGGACATCATCATATGCGCAATGTGACCAAGGATTTGATCACGGGATGATGTGTTACGGAACGAGTAAAGTGACTTGCCGATAACGAGATTGAACAAGGTATTGGATACCGACGATCGAATCTCGGGCAAGTAAAATACCGCTAGACAAAGGGAATTGAATACGGGATTGATTAAGTCCTTGACATCGTGGTTCATCCGATGAGATCATCGTGGAACATGTGGGAGCCATCATGGGTATCCAGATCCCGCTGTTGGTTATTGACCGGAGAACATCTCGGTCATGTCTGCATGTCTCCCGAACCCGTAGGGTCTACACACTTAAGGTTCGATGACGCTAGGGTTATAAAGGAAGCTTGTATGTGGTTACCGAATGTTGTTCGGAGTCCCGGATGAGATCCCGGACGTCACGAGGAGTTCCGGAATGGTCCGGAGGTAAAGATTTATATATAGGAAGTCCTGTTTCGGCCATCGGGACAAGTTTCGGGGTCATCGGTATTGTACCGGGACCACCGAAAGGGTCCCGGGGGCCCACCGGGTGGGGCCACCTGCCCCGGGGGGCCACATGGGCTGTAGGGGGTGCGCCTTGGCCTACATGGGCCAAGGGCACCAGCCCCAAGAGGCCCATGCGCAAGGAAACTTGGAGAGGGAAGAGTCCTAAAAGGGGAAGGCACCTCCGAGGTGCCTTGGGGAGGATGGACTCCTCCCCATCCTTAGCCGCACCCCTTCCTTGGAGGAGGGGGCAAGGCTGCGCCCTCCCCCTCTCCCTTGGCCCTATATATAGTGGGGAAAAGGAGGAGCAATCATGCCTAAGGCCTTTGGTTGCCTCCCTCTCCCTCCCGTGACACATCTTCTCTCCCGTAGGTGCTCGGCGAAGCCCTGCAGGATTGCCACGCTCCTCCACCACCACCACGCCGTTGTGCTGCTGTAGGATGGAGTCTTCCTCAACCTCTCCCTCTCCCCTTGCTGGATCAAGGCGTGGGAGACGTCACCGGGCTGTACGTGTGTTGAACGCGGAGGTGCCGTCCGTTCGGCACTAGGATCATCGGTGATCTGAATCACGACGAGTACGACTCCATCAACCCCGTTCACTTGAACGCTTCCGCTTAGCGATCTACAAGGGTATGTAGATGCAAACTCTCCCCTTCTTTCTACTCGTTGCTGGTCTCTCCATAGATAGATCTTGGTGTTACGTAGGAAATTTTTTGAATTTCTGCTACGTTCCCCAACAGTGGCATCATGAGCTAGGTCTATTGCGTAGATTCTTTGCACGAGTAGAACACAAAGTAGTTGTGGGCGTCGATATTGTTCGATATGCTTGCCGTTACTAGTCTTATCTTGATTCGGCGGCATCGTGGGATGAAGCGGCCCGGACCAACCTTACACGTACGCTTACGTGAGACCGGTTCCACCGACAAACATGCACTAGTTGCATAAGGTGGCTGGCGGGTGTCTGTCTCTCCCACTTTAGTCGGATCGGATTCGATTAAAAGGGTCCTTATGAAGGGTAAATAGCAATTGGCATATCACGTTGTGGTTCATGCGTAGGTAGAAACGTTCTTGCTAGAAACCCATAGCAGCCACGTAAAACATGCAACAACAATTAGAGGACGTCTAACTTGTTTTTGCAGGGTATGCTATGTGATGTGATATGGCCAAAAGGATGTGATGAATGATATATGTGATGTATGAGATTGATCATGTTCTTGTAATAGGATTCACGACTTGCATGTCGATGAGTATGACAACCGGCAGGAGCCATAGGAGTTGTCTTTATTTATTGTATGACCTGCGTGTCATTTAACAACGCCATGTAAATTACTTTACTTTATTGCTAAACGCGTTAGCCATAGAAGTAGAAGTAGTCGTTGGCGTGACAACTTCATGAAGACACGATGATGGAGATCATGATGATGGAGATCATGGTGTCAAGCCGGTGACAAGATGATCATGGAGCCCCGAAGATGAAGATCAAAGGAGCTATATGATATTGGCCATATCATGTCACTACTCTATTTGATTGCATGTGATGTTTATCATGTTTATGCATCTTGTTTGCTTAGAACGACGGTAGTAAATAAGATGATCCCTCATTAAAAATTTCAAGAAGTGTTCTCCCCTAACTGTGCACCGTTGCTACAGTTCGTCGTTTCGAAGCACCACGTGATGATCGGGTGTGATAGATTCTTACGTTCACATACAACGGGTGTAAGACAGTTTTACACAGCGAAAACACTTAGGGTTAACTTGACGAGCCTAGCATGTGCAGACATGGCCTCAGAACACGGAGACCGAAAGGTCGAGCATGAGTCGTATAGTAGATACGATCAACATGAAGATGTTCACCGATGATGACTAGTCCGTCTCACGTGATGATCGGACACGGCCTAGTTTGACTTGGATCATGTAATCACTTAGATGACTAGAGGGATGTCTATCTGAGTGGGAGTTCATAAGATGAACTTAATTATCCTGAACTTAGTCAAAAGACCTTTTGCAAATTATGTCGTAAGCTCGCGCTTTAGTTCTACTGTTTAGATATGTTCCTAGAGAAATTATAGTTGAAAGTTGATAGTAGCGATTATGCGATCAGTAGAAAGCTTATGTCCTTAATGCACCGCTTAGTGTGCTGAACCCCAAACGTCGTTTGTGGATGTTTCGAACATCGAACATACACGTTTTGATAACTACGTGATAGTTCAGTTAAATGGTTTAAGTAGAGGCACCAAAGACGTTTTCGAAACGTCGCGGAACATATGAGATGTTTCGAGGGCTGAAATTAGGATTTCAGGCTCGTGCCCACGTCAAGAGGTATAAGACCTCCGACGATTTTCTTAGCCTGCAAACTAAGGAGAGAAGCTCAATTGTTGAGCTTGTGCTCAGATTGTCTGAGTACAACAATCACTTGAATCGAGTGGGAGTTGATCTTCCAGATGAAATAGTGATAGTTTCTCCGAAGTCATTACCACCAAGCTGCTAGAGCTTCGTGATGAACTATAACATATCAGGGATAGATATGATGATCCTTGAAATATTTGCGTTGTTTGACATCGCGAAAGTAGAAATCAAGAAGGAGCATCAATTGTTGATGGTTGATGAAACCACTAGTTTCAAGAAGGGCAAGGGCAAGAAGGGATACTTCATGAAACGGCAAATCAGTTGCTGCTCAAATGAAGAAACCCGAGGTTGAACCCAAACCCGAGACTAAGTGCTTCTGTAATAAGGGGAACAACCACTAGAGCAAGATTACCCTAGATACTTGGTAGATGAGAAGGCTGGGAAGGTCGATAGAAGTATATTGGATATACATTGTGTTAATGTGTACTTTACTAGTACTCCTAGTAGCACCAGGGTATTAGATACCGGTTCGGTTGCTAAGTGTTAGTAACTCGAAATAAAAGCTACGGAATAAACGGAGACTAGCTAAAGGTGAGCTGACGATATGTGTTGGAAGTGTTTCCAATGTTGATATGATCAAGCATCGCACGCTCCCTCTACCATCGAGATTTGGTGTTTGCGTTGAGCATAGACATGATTGGATTATGTCTATCGCACTACGGTTATTCATTTAAAGAGAATAATGGTTACTCTATTTATTTGAATAATACCTTCAATGGTCTTGCACCTAAAAGGAATGGTTTATTGAATCTCGGCCGTAGTGATACACATTTTCATGCCAAAAGATATAAGATAGTAATGATAGTACCACTTTCTTGTGGCACTGCCATGTAAGTCATAATGGTATAAAACGCATGAAGAAGCTCCATGTTGATGGATCTTTGGACTCACTCGTTTTTGAAAAGTTTGAGACATGCGAACCATGTCTATTGGTGTATATGCATGAAGAAACTCCATGCAAATGGATCGTTTGGACTCACTTGATTTTGAATCACTTGAGATATGCAAATCATACCACATGGGCAAGATGACTGAAAAGCCTCGGTTTCAGTAAGATGGAACAAGATAGCAACTTGTTGGAAGTAACACATTTTGATGTGTCCAATCCAATGAGTGATGAGGCATGCAGTGAATATCGTTATGATCTCACTTCACAGATGATTCGAGTAGATGTTGAGAATATTTACTTGATGAAACACAAGTCTGAATTATTGAATGGTTCAAGTAATTTCAGAGTGAAGTAGAAGATCATTGTGACAAGAGGATATAATGTCTATGATATGATCATAGAGATAAATACCTGAGTTACGAGTTTTGGCACACAATTAAGACATTGTGGAAATTGTTTCGCAATTAATACCGCCAGGAACACCATAGTGTGATGGTGTGTCCGAACATCATAGTTGCACCCTATTGGATATGGTGCGTACCATGATGTCTCTTATCGAATTACCACTATTGTTCATGGGTTAGGCATTAGAGACAACCACATTCACTTTAAATAGGGCACCACGTAATTCCGTTGAGATGACACCGTATGAATTATGGTTTAGAGAAACCTAAGTTGTCGTTTCTTAAAGGTTTGGGGCTGCGACGCTTATGTGAAAAAGTTTCAGGATTGATAAGCTCGAACCCAAAGCGGATAAAATGCATCTTCATAGGAAACCCAAAACAGTTGGGTATACCTCCTAATTCAGATCCGAAAGCAATATGGATTGTTTCTAGAATCGGGTCCTTTCTCGAGGAAAAGTTTCTCTCGAAAGAATTGAGTGGGAGGATGGTGGAGACTTGATGAGGTTATTGAACCATCACTTCAACCACTGTGTAGCACGGCACAGGAAGTTGTTCCCGTGGCACCTACACCAATTGAAGTGGAAGCTTATGATATTGATCATGAAACTTCGGATCAAGTCACTACTGAACCTCGTAGGAGGACAAGGACGCGTACTACTTCAGAGTGGTACGGTGATCCTGTCTTAAAAGTCATGTTGCTAGATAACAATGAACCTACGAGCTATGGAGAAGCGATGGTGGGCCCAAATTCCGACAAATGGTTAGAAGCCATGAAATCCGAGATAGTATCCATATATCAGAACAAAGCATGGACTTTGATGGACTTGCCCGATGATTGGCAATCCATTGAGATAAATGGATCTTTTAAGAAGAAGACGGACGTGGATGGTAATGTCACCATCTATAAAGCTCGACTTGTGGCGAAGAGTTTTTCACAAGTTCAAGGAGTTGACTGCGATGAGATTTTCTCATCTGTAGCGATGCTTAAAGTCCGTTGGAATCATGTTAGCATTAGCTGCATTTATGAAATCTGGCAGATGGATGTCAAGACAAGTTTCCTTACTAGTTTTCGTAAGGAAAGGTTGTATGCAATACAATCAGAAAGGTTTTTGTCGATCCTAAGGATGCTAAAAGGTATGCTAGCTCCAGCGATCCTTCTAAGGACTGGAGTAAGCATCTCGGAGTTGGAATGTACGCTTTGATGAGATGATCAAAGATTTTGGATTTATACAAAGTTTATGAGAAACTTGTATTTCCAAAGAAGTGAGTGGGAGCACTATAGAATTTCTGATGAGTATATGTTCTTGACATATTGTTGATCAGAAATGATGTAGAATTTCTAGAAAGCATATAGGGTTATTTGAAAGGTGTTTTCAATAGAAAACCTGGATCAAGCTACTTGAACATTGAGCATCAAGATCTATAAGGATAGATCAAAATGCTTAATAAGACTTTCAAATGAGCACATACCTTGACATGATCTTGAAGGTGTTCAAGATGGATCAGTCAAAGAAGGAGTTCTTGCCTGAGTTGTAAGGTATGAAGTTAAGACTTAAAGCTCGACCATGGCAGAATAGAGAGAAAGGACTAAGGTCGTCCCCTATGCATAAGATGTAGGCTCTACAGTATGCTATGCTATGTACCGCACCTGAAGTGTGCCTTGCCATGAGTCAGTCAAGGGGTACAAGAGTGATCCAAGAATGGATCACAGGACAGCGGTCAAAGTTATCCTTAGTAACTAGTGGACTAAGGAATTTTCTCGGTTATGGAGGTGATAAAGAGTTCGTCGTAAAGGTTACGACGATGCAAGTTTGACACCTATCCGGATAGCTCTGAGTAGAGATACCGGATACATATAATGGAGCAACAATTTAGAATAGCTCCAAGTAGAACAGTTATTTGGAATAGCTCCAAATAGAGCGTGGTAGCTGCATCTAGGGGATGACATAGAGATTTGTAAAACACACACGGATCTGAAAGGTTCAGACCCGTTGACTAAAACCTCTCTCACAAGCAACATGATCAAACTTAAAACTCATTGAGTATTAATCACATAGTGATGTGAACTAGACTACTGATTCTAGTAAACTCTTGGGTGTTAGTCACATGGCGATGTGACCTGTGAGTGTTAATCACATGACAATGTGAACTAGATTATTGACTCTAGTGCAAGTGGGAGACTGTTGGAAATATGCCCTAGAGGCAATAATAAAAGTGTTATTATTATATTTCCTTGTTCATGATAATTGTCTTTTATTCATGCTATAACTGTATTATCCGGAAATCGTAATACACGTGTGAATACATAGACCACAATATGTCCCTAGTGAGCCTCTAGTTGACTAGCTCGTTGTGATCAACAGATAGTCATGGTTTCCTGGCTATGGACATTAGATGTCGTTGATAACGGGATCACATCATTAGGAGAATGATGTGATGGACAAGACCCAATCCTAAGACTAGCACAAAAGATCGTGTAGTTCATTTGCTAGAGCTTTGCCAATGTCAAGTATCTCTTCCTTCGACCATGAGAGCGTGTAACTCCTGGATACCGTAGGAGTGCTTTGGGTGTATCAAACGTCACAACGTAACTGGGTGACTATAAAGGTGCACTACAGGTATCTCTGAAAGTATCTATTGTTTTATGCGGATCGAGACTGGGATTTGTCACTCCGTGTAAACGGAGAGGTATCTCTGGGCCCACTCGGTAGGACATCATCATATGCGCAATGTGACCAAGGATTTGATCACGGGATGATGTGTTACGGAACGAGTAAAGTGACTTGCCGATAACGAGATTGAACAAGGTATTGGATACCGACGATCGAATCTCGGGCAAGTAAAATACCGCTAGACAAAGGGAATTGAATACGGGATTGATTAAGTCCTTGACATCGTGGTTCATCCGATGAGATCATCGTGGAACATGTGGGAGCCATCATGGGTATCCAGATCCCGCTGTTGGTTATTGACCGGAGAACATCTCGGTCATGTCTGCATGTCTCCCGAACCCGTAGGGTCTACACACTTAAGGTTCGATGACACTAGGGTTATAAAGGAAGCTTGTATGTGGTTACCGAATGTTGTTCGGAGTCCCGGATGAGATCCCGGACGTCACGAGGAGTTCCGGAATGGTCCGGAGGTAAAGATTTATATATAGGAAGTCCTGTTTCGGCCATCGGGACAAGTTTCGGGGTCATCGATATTGTACCGGGACCACCGGAAGGGTCCCGGGGGCCCACCGGGTGGGGCCACCTGCCCCGGGGGGCCACATGGGCTGTAGGGGGTGCGCCTTGGCCTACATGGGCCAAGGGCACCAGCCCCAAGAGGCCCATGCGCAAGGAAACTTGGAGAGGGAAGAGTCCTAAAAGGGGAAGGCACCTCCGAGGTGCCTTGGGGAGGATGGACTCCTCCCCATCCTTAGCCGCACCCCTTCCTTGGAGGAGGGGGCAAGGCTGCGCCCTCCCCCTCTCCCTTGGCCCTATATATAGTGGGGAAAAGGAGGAGCAATCATACCTAAGGCCTTTGGTTGCCTCCCTCTCCCTCCCGTGACACATCTTCTCTCCCGTAGGTGCTCGGCGAAGCCCTGCAGGATTGCCACGCTCCTCCACCACCACCACGCCGTTGTGCTGCTGTAGGATGGAGTCTTCCTCAACCTCTCCCTCTCCCCTTGCTGGATCAAGGCGTGGGAGACGTCACCGGGCTGTACGTGTGTTGAACGCGGAGGTGCCGTCCGTTCGGCACTAGGATCATCGGTGATCTGAATCACGACGAGTACGACTCCATCAACCCCGTTCACTTGAACGCTTCCGCTTAGCGATCTACAAGGGTATGTAGATGCAAACTCTCCTCTTCTTTCTACTCGTTGCTGGTCTCTCCATAGATAGATCTTGGTGTTACGTAGGAAATTTTTTGAATTTCTGCTACGTTCCCCAACACTTGCTTCCTCACAAAGACCTAGGGAATTTTGAGGAAGCCCATCGTAGGAATATACAAGCCAAGTTCTATAACAAAGAATTCCCACTAGTATATGAAAGTGACAGTAAATGAGACTCTCTATATGAAGAACATGGTGCTACTTTGAAGCACAAGTGTGGAAAAAGATAGTAGCATTGTCCCCCTTTTTTATTTTTGGGCCTTTCCTTTTTTATTTCTTTATTTGGCCTTTCCCTTTTTTTATTTGGCCTTCCCTTTTTTAAGGGATAATGCTCTAATAATGATGATCATCACTCTTCTATTTATTTACAACTCAGAAGTTACAACTCAAAACTAGAACAAGATATGACTCTATATGAATGCCTCCGGCGGTGTACCGGGATGGGCAATGAATCAAGAGTGACATGTATGAAAAATTATGAAGGTGGCTTTGCCGCAATACGATGTCAACTACATGATCATGCAAGGCAATATGACAATGATGATGCGTGTCATGATGGACGGAACGGTGGAAAGTTGCATGGCAATATATCTCGGAATGGCTATGGAAATGCCATAATAGGTAGGTATGGTGGCTGTTTTGAGGAAGATATAAGGAGGTTTATGTGTGATAGATCGTATCGTATCACGGGGTTTGGATGCACCAGCGAAGTTTGCACCAACTCTCAAGGTGAGAAAGGGCAATGCACGGTACCGAAGAGGTTAGCAATGATGGAAAGGTAAAAGTGCGTATAATCCATGGACTCAACATTAGTCATAAAGAACTCATATAATTATTGCAAAAATCTACAAGTCATCAAAAACCAAGCACTACGCGCATGCTCCTAGGGGGATAGATTGGTAGGAAAAGACCATCGCTCGTCCCCGACCGCCACTCATAAGGATGACAATCTAAGAACACCTCATATTTCAAATTTGTTACACAACGGTTACCATACGTGCATGCTACGGGACTTGCCAACTTCAACACAAGCATTCTTTAAATTCACAATTACCCAACTAGCATGACTCTAATATCACCACCTCCATATCTCAAAACAGTTATCAAGTATCAAATTGATCATAGCATCCAATTCACTTCCTATGATAGTTTTTATTATACCCAACTTGGATGCCCATCATTTTAGGACCAATTTTATACCCATAGAAAATACCATGCTGTTCTAAAAGACTCTCAAAATAATATAAGTGAAGCATGAGAGGTCAAAAATTTCTACAAAATTAAACCACCGTCGTGCTCTAAAAGATATAAGTGAGGCACTAGAGCAAAACTATCTAGCTCAAAAGATATAAGTGAAGCACATAGAGTATTCTAATAAATTCCAAATCATGTGGGTTTCTCCCAAAAGGTGTGTACAGCAAGGATGATTGTGGAAATCTAAAAATCAAAGACTAATATCATACAAGATGCTCCAAGAAAAACACATATCATGTGGCGAATAAAAATATAGCTCCAAGTAAAGTTACCGATAGACGAAGACGAAAGAGGGGATGCCTTCCGCGGCATCCCCAAGCTTAGACTTTTGGTTATCCTTGAATATCTTGGGGTTCCATGGGCATCCCCAATCTTAGGCTCTTGCCACTCCTTATTCTATAGTCCATCAAATCTTTACCCAAAACTTGAAAACTTCACAACACAAAACTCAACAGGAAATCTCATAAGCTCCGTTAGTGCAAGAAAGAAAAACCACCACATAAGGTACTGTAATGAACTCATTCTTTATTTATATTGGTGTTAAACCTACTGTATTAAAACTTATGTATGGTTCATACCCACCGATACTAGCCATAGATGCATCAAAATAAGCAAACAACACACGAAAAACAGAATATGTCAAAAACAGAACAGTCTGTAGAAATCTGTAACTTTCGAATACTTCTGGAACTCTAAAAATCCTACCAAAATAGGAAGTCCTGGGTAATTTGTCTATTGATCTACAGCAAAAAGAACCAACACAAAAATCACGTTTCTGTGAATTACGAAAATTATTTCCGTGCGTGCAAAATTTTCTGTTTTTCAGCAAAATCAAATTAACTATCACCGTAGGTTGTCCTATAGGTTCTACTTGGCACAAACACTAATTAAAACATGAAAACACATCTAAAAAGAAGCTAGATGAAATATTTATTACTAAACAGAAGTAAAAAGCAAGAAATAAAATTGGGCGGCCTCCCAACTAGCGCTGTTGTTTAACGCCCCAAGCTAGGCATAAAAACGAGGATAGATCTAAGTAGTGCCAACTTTGGCATTCAATTCATAAGTAGCTCGCATGATAGATTCATAAGGTAATTTAAATTTCTTTCTAGGGAAGTGTTCCATGCCTTTCGTTAATGGAAATTGGAATGTAATATTCCCTTCCTTCATATCAATAATTGCACCAATCGTTCTAAGGAAAGGTCTACCAAGAATAATAGGACATGAAAGATTGCAATCAATAGGAGCACTCTTAGTAGCAAACAATTTCATAAGTTCATCCATCTTTCCACTCAAAACATTAATTTCTTCTATAGCATGCACCATTTTACTAGTAGATCTTTCGGTGTGCCATTGAGAGTAATTAGCCATAATGTTATCAAGGAGTTTAGTAGCTTCTCCTAAGGTGATTTCCATAAAAGTGCCTCCCGCGGCCGAATCTAACAGATTTCTAGAAGCAAAATTCAATCCGGCATAAATTTTTTGTATGATCATCCATAAATTCAAACCATGAGTAGGGAAATTTCGAATCATCAATTTCATTCTTTCCCAAGATTGGGCAACATGCTCATGATCAAGTTGTTTAAAATTCATAATATCGTTCCTAAGAGAGATGATCTTAGCGGGAGAAAAATACTGAGGGATAAAAGCATCTTTGCACTTATTCCATGAATCAATACTATTCTTAGGCAAAGATGAAAACCAAATTTTAGCACGATCTCTAAGTGAAAATGAAAATAACTTCAATTTAACAATATCATTATTCGTATCTTTCTTCTTTTGCATCTCACACAAATCAACAAAGTTGTTTAGATGGGTAGCGGCATCTTCACTAGGAAGGCCGGAGAATTGATCTTTCATAACAAGATTCAGCAAAGCAGCATTGATTTCACAAGACTCAACATCATTAAGAGGAGCAATCGGAGTGCTAAGGAAATCATTATTATTGGTATTGGAAAACTCACACAATTTTGTATTATCTTGCGCCATCGCGACAAGCAATCCAACACACAAGCAAACAAAAAGGCAAGCGAAGGAGAGAGGAGATTGGGAAAGAGAGGGCGAATAAAACGGCAAGGGTGAAGTGGGGGAGAGGAAAATGAGAGGCAAATGGCAAATAATGTAATGCGAGGGAGATGAGTTTGTGATGGGTACTTGGTATGTCTTGACTTGAGCGAAGACCTCCCCGACAACGGCGCCAGAAATCCTTCTTGCTACGTCTTGAGCTTGCGTTGGTTTTTCTTGAAGAGAAAAGGGTGATGCAGCAAAGTAGCGTAAGTATTTTCCTCAGTTTTTGAGAACCAAGGTATCAATCCAGTAGGAGGCTCCTCAGAAGTCCCACGCACCTACACAAACAAACAAGAACCTCGCAACAAACGCAATAAAGGGGTTGTCAATCCCTTCATGACCACCTGCGAAAGTGAGATTTGATAGAGATAATAAGATAAGATAAATATTTTTGGTATTTTTATGATATAGATTGGAAAAGTAAAGATGCAAATAAAAATAGATGGAAAACTTATATGATAAAAAATAGACCCGGGGGCCATAGGTTTCACTAGTGGCTTCTGTCAAGATAGCATAAGTATTACGGTGGGTGAACAAATTACTGTCGAGCAATTGATAGAAAAGTGCATAGTTATGAGATTATCTAGGCATGATCATGTATTAGGAATCACGTCCGTGACAACTAGACCGACTCCTGCCTGCATCTACTACTATTAATCCACACATCGACCAACTCCTGCCTGCATCTAGAGTATTAAGTTCATGAAGAACAGAGTAACGCATTAAGAAAGATGACATGATGTAGAATGATAAAACTCATGCAATATGATATAAACACCATCTTTTTATCCTCGATGGCAACAATACAATACGTGCCTTGCTTCCCCTGCTGTCACTGGGAAAGGACACCGCAAGATTGAACCCAAAGCTAAGCACTTCTCCCATTGCAAGAAAGATCAATCTTGTAGGCCAAACCAAACTGATAATTCAAAGAGACTTGCAAAGATAATTTAATCACAAATAAAAGAATTCAGAGGAGATTCAAATACTTCTCATATATAAACTTGATCATAAACCCACAATTCATCGGATCTCGACAAACACACCGCAAAAAGAGTTACATCGAATAGATCTCTGATACGTCTTCAACGTATCTACTTTTCCAAACACTTTTGCCCTTGTTTTGGACTCTAATTTGCATGATTTGAATGAAACTAACCCGGACTGACACTGTTTTCAGCAGAACTGCCATGGTGTTGTTTATTGTGCAGAAAGCAAAAGTTCGAGGAGTGACTTGAAAATCCACGGAGATAACTTTTGGAAAATATAAAAATACTGGCGAAAGAATCAAGGCCAGGGGGCCCACACCCTGTCCATGAGGGTGGGGGCCCGCTCCCTCCCCTGGGCGCGCCCCCTGTCTCGTGGGCCCCGTGATGCTCCACCGACCTCAACTCCAACTCTATATATTCCGTTTCACGGGAAAAAAAATCAGAGAGAAAGTTTCATCGCGTTTTACGATACGGAGCTGCCGCCAAGCACTAATCTCTCTTGGGAGGGCTGATCTGGAGTCCGTTCGGGGCTTCAGAGAGGGGGATTCGTCGCCGTCGTCATCATCAACCATCCTCCATCACCAATTTCATGATGCTCACCGCCGTGCGTGAGTAATTCCATCATAGGCTTGCTGGACGGTGATGGGTTGGATGAGATTTACCATGTTATCAAGTTAGTTTTGTTAGGGTTTGATCCCTAGTATCCACTATGTTCTGAGATTGTTGTTGCTATGACTTTGCTATGCTTAATGCTTGTCACTAGGGCCCGAGTGCCATGATTTCAGATCTGAACCTATTATGTTTTCATGAATATATGTGAGTTCTTGATCCTATATTGTAAGTCTATAGTCACCTATTATGTGTTATGATCCGACAACCCCGAAGTGACAATAATCGGGATACTTCTCGGTGATAACCATAGTTTGAGGAGTTCATGTATTCACTATGTGTTAATGCTTTGGTCCGGTACTCTATTAAAAGGAGGCCTTAATACCCCTTATTTTCCATTAGGACCCCGCTGCCACGGGAGGGTAGGACAAAAGATGTCATGCAAGTTCTTTTCCATAAGCACGTATGACTATATTCAGAATACATGCCTACATTACATTGATGAACTGGAGCTAGTTCTTCGTCACCCTATGTTATAGATATTACATGAGGAATCGCATCCAACATAATTATCCATCACTGATTCAATGCCTACGAGCTTTTCACATATTGTGCTTTGCTTATTTACTTTTCCGTTGCTACTGTTACAACTATTACAAAACTGCTATCATTACTTTTATCACTGTTACCATTACTATCATACTACTTTGCTACTAAATACTTTGCTGCAGATACTAAGTTATCCAGGTGTGGTTGAATTGACAACTCAACTACTAATACTTGAGAATATTCTTTGGCTCCCCTTGTGTCGAATCAATAAATTTGGGTTGAATACTCTACCCTCGAAAGCTGTTGCGATCCCCTATACTTGTGGGTTATCAAGACTAATTTCTGGCGCCGTTGCCGGGGAGCATAGCTCTATTCTTTGAGTCACTTGGGATTTATATCTGCTGATCACTATGAAGAACTTGAAAGACGCAAGAACTAAGATTTTCCCCTCAACTATGAGGGGAGGTAAGGAACTGCCATCTAGCTCTGCACTAGATTCTCCTTCTGTTTTGAGTAAGCTTGCGACACCTAAACCTGCTACTGCTATGAATTCTGATATGTCACATGTTATTGATTATGCCACTTCTGCTATGCATGATACTTATGATGAAACTACTTCTGTGCTTGTTACTACTGTGCCACTAGGTGAATATCTTGATGAACAACTTGCTAGGGCTAGAGAGAATGAAATTATAGAAGATGAAATTATTGATGATAGGGATGATGAAGGTTCTCCCCCTAATTATGAATTGCCTGTTGTTCCTGAGGGTTATGTTATGGATGAAGAAGCTGCTAGAGATATTTTTGCTTGCAATGATAAATATGATCTTAAGAAGTTATTAGCTAAATGGAAGCAGCAATCTCTTAATGCTAGAATGAAACATGACCCCGCTTTTGGTACTTCACCTATCTGTGTTACTGATAAGGATTATGAATTCTCTATTGATCGTGAGATTATTACTTTGGTTGAATCTGATCCTTTTTATGGCTATGAATCTGAAACTATTGTGGCACATCTTACCAAGTTGAATGATATAGCCACCCTGTTTACTAATGATGAGAAGTCTTGCTATTATTATATCCTTAAGATATTTCCTTTCTCATTAAAGGGTGATGCTAAAACTTGGTTTAATTCTCTTGATCCTGGTTGTGTGCGTAGTCCCCAGGATATGATTTATTACTTCTCTGCTAAATATTTCCCTGCTCATAAGAAACAAGCTGCCTTGCGGGAAATATATAATTTTGTGCGAATCGAAGAGAGTCTCCCACAAGCTTGGGGGAGGCTTCTCCGATTACTTAATGCTTTACCTGATCATCCTCTTAAGAAAAATGAAATACTTGATATCTTTTGTAATGGACTAACCGATGCTTCCAAGGACTACTTGGATAGTTGTGCCGGTTGTGTTTTCAGGGAAAGAACAGTCGACCAAGCTGAATTGCTATTGAATAATATGTTGACTAATGAAAATAATTGGAATCTTCCTGAGCAAATTCCTGAGGCAATCCCTGAAACAACTGAGCCAACTCCTGAGCCTATTCCTAAACCAACTCTGAAGAAGAGGGGTGTTCTATTTCTCAGTCCTGAAGATATGCAAGAGGCAAAGAAATCAATGAAAGAAAAAGGTATTAAAGCCGAAGATGTTAAGAATTTACCTCCTATTGAAGAAATACATGGTCTTAATTTACCGCCTATCGAAGAAACACATTGTCTTAATAACCCGACATAGGTAGTAAAGGTAAATTCTCTCTATATATATGATAAAGTTGAAATCCCGTCTACTAAATTTCGTA
Source organism: Triticum dicoccoides (assembly GCF_002162155.2). Lineage (NCBI taxonomy): Eukaryota > Viridiplantae > Streptophyta > Magnoliopsida > Poales > Poaceae > Triticum > Triticum dicoccoides. Next base: position 70,083,303 of record NC_041389.1, read on the forward strand.
GCCCATGTTTAGATGAATTTGATGACTTTATGGCTAGACAAGAAAGTTTTAATGCTTATGTTGGTAGAGAATTAAAGAATAATGCTTTCGAGATTGGATGCTTGAGTGATTATATGGCTAGAGTTAAAGGTGAACTTAAACTCATTAGCAAATATGCTTCTATGGTTACCACTCAAGCGGAGCAAGTACTTAAAGCTCAAAGTGATTTGCTCGATGAATTAAATAGTAGACATGATTTTTCTGTTAGAGTGGCTACTAGAACTGGTAGAATGACTCAGGAACCTTTGTATCCTGAAGGCCACCCTAAGAGAATCGAGCAGGATTCTCAGAGAAATAATTTAGAGGAACCTAGTTCTTCTAAAAAGAAGAAAAAGAAAAATTATAGGACTTTGCATGCTTCTAGTGAACCTGTCATAGACACACCTGAGAATCCCAATGATATTTCTATCTCTGATGCTGAAACACAATCAGGTGATGAACATGAACCAAGTGATAATGTTAATGATAATGTTCATGTTGACCTAGCAATAATAATGATGTAGAGATTGAACCTGCTGTTGATCTTGATAACCCACAATCAAAGAATCAACGTTATGATAAAAGAGATTTTGTTGCTAGGAAGCACGGTAGAGAAAGAGAACCATGGGTTCAGAAACCCATGCCCTTTCGTCCTAAACCATCCAAGACAAAGGATGATGAGGATTTTGAGCGCTTTGCTGAAATGATTAGACCTATCCTCTTACGTATGCGCTTAACTGATATGCTTAAATTAAATCCTTATGCTAAATATATGAAGGATATCATTACGAATAAAAGAAAGATACCAGAAGCTGAAATTTCCACCATGCTTGCTAATTACACTTTTAAAGGTGGAATACCAAAGAAACTTGGAGATCCAGGGGTACCAATTATACCATGCTCCATTAAAAGAAACTATGTTAAAACTGCTTTATGTGATCTTGGAGCCGGTGTTAGTGTTATGCCTCTCTCTTTATATCATAGACTTGAATTGAATAAGTAGACACCTACTGAAATATCTTTGCAAATGGCTGATAAATCAACTGCCGTACCTGTCGGTATTTGTGAGGATGTGCCTGTTGTGGTTGCAAATGTCACTATCTTAACGGACTTTGTTATTCTTGATATTCCTGAGGACGATAGTATGTCGATTATCCTTGGTAGACCCTTTTTGAATACTGTAGGGGCTGTTATTGATTGCAACAAAGGCAATGTCACTTTTCATGTTAATGGTAATGAGCATACGGTACACTTTCCGAGGAAACAACCTCAAGTTCATATCATCAATTCTATTGGAAAAATTCCAACTATCATTATTGGAGGTTTTGAATTTCCTCTCCCTACTGTCAAGAAAAAGTATGATATTCTTATTGTTTGGGATGTTCATATCCCCGTTGAGGTAACCTAGTGTTATTCGAAATTTCTCCGGTCCCGTGTTAGTCGGAATGAGTTTGTTAACAAGACTTGATCAACCTTGTTAGTGGATTCATTTTGATGATCATGAGATGGATGAAACTAGAAGGCACAACCTTCTGTACCCTCTTTTTACTTTCTGTTATTTCGAATAAATAAAGCAAAAATAGTATTATCTGTCTGTTTTCTGAATTATCCGTGCAATAAAAAAATATCCCAAAAATAGAAGTGCTCCAAATGCCCTGCAAATTTAGTATGATTTTTATGGAATATTTGAGGATTTTAGGCACTGAAAACACAGTAGCGGGGGCAAGCACCTGGCCACGAGGGTGGAGAGCAGGCCCACACCCCTTGGGCGTGCCCCCCTGTCTCATGGGCCCACGGTGGCCCCCTCCACTTATTCCTGCACCCACACACTCCATCTTCCTCCCAAAAAAAATCCCCATCCAGCTCAAGCACGAGTTCTAGCTCATTTTGCTGCGATTTTCGATCTCCTTGCTCAAAGCTCCATTCACAAAACTGCTTTGGGAGATTGTTGCTTGGTATGTGACTCCTCCATTGGTCCAATTAGTTTTTGTTCTAGTGCTTTATTCATTGCAAATTTTTGCTGCATAGGTGACCCTGTTCTTGAGCTTGCATGTCAAATTTATGAGGTCCCAAGTAATTCTAATGCATGATATAGGCTCTAGGTACTTGTGGGAGTAGTTGCTACCAATCTTGTTTAGTTTGATTCACTTTTATTTTGAAGTTACTAAAAATTTCAGAATTTTTCAAAAAATGATAGGGAGATTTTTGAGGGGCTCTTCTAGCCAAGGCTCCAAGGATAAACAAGCTAAAGAGAAGGAAAAGGCCAAGTAAAATCTTCCTCGCGTAGCGGAAGTACGGCCGTGTGAATGGCCTTGTGATAATTTCTTGAGAGAAGCCGGGATTTATGAAGACTTTTATTCTTTGGCTGAAAATGCGGGCCTCACCGACTTCCTCCACGACCGGATCGATCAGTATCTCTTACTCACCAATACTTTCGTGCAAAACTTTTATTATTATCCCAAGAATTCACCTCCTTCAGTATCATTTCATTTATATGATGAGTTCAAGGAAATGTCATTACGTAATTTTTGCGCGGTATGTAGAATACCCTTTGAGGGCAGCTTAGATGAACCACATCATAAAGATGTGGATGGTTTTGTTAACACTATTACTGTAGGGGATTCGAAGAAGGGTTCTGATGCGAGAATCACTAGCATACATTTTCCTGTTTTACGCTACTTTGCCATATTTGCTAGTCGATGCTTAATTGGTCGTCGAAATAGTGGAAACTTCAGTGTTCCTGATATCATTATTCTATTCCATGCCTTGTTTGGTGATAACAGTTTTAGTATGGGTGCCGTTATTGCTAAACGGCTAAGCTTGAACCATACAAAGGGCCCCATCTTTGGAGGTATCCATGTTGCACGCCTTGCTAAACATTTTGAGATACATATTAGTCATTATGAGAAAGAGGAGACAATGCTGCCTCTTTCCTTTTTAGATTACAGGAGCATGGTAGCGCATGAGTTTATTGTTGACAACAAAGATAAGATGCTTCTGTATAACATAAGATTTAATAAGAAACACAATGAGATTATTACCCTGCCTGTGCCTTTGTTGTTTGATTTAACTGCAGACAATTACCTTGTCTTGCCGGAAGCGGTGTACGCGCATTGAGGCCAGACATCTGCTCCAGAGCCTTAGCCGGAACCTCCAGTGGACCCTTATCGTCCATCATCTTATCAGTGGGATCCGGAGGAGATTGCTAGCCAGTGGTATCCTGATGACACTCCTCAGTACACCGGGGAGAGTAGCCGTTATCCATGGCCATAGACCAACTTAGGCCAAAAGCCTAAGCTTGGGGGAGTACGTATTTCTCACCGACTTTACATTCATGTTCACACACTATTCTAGTCGTCGGTGCTCATACTCTTTCATTGTACTATCCATGCTAGTTTAATTTCTTTTTCTAGCTTTCTTCTTGTTTGTTTCATAAACCTTAAGAAAAACCAAAAAAATAGTTAGTTTAATTTCCAAGCTTGTAGAAGTAATTAAAATGAAAACCAAAAAGATTTCTTATTCTTCTTTTACTTGTTGGGAGCTTTCCCGTGTAAATAGTTTTATTTTTCTTTTCTTTCCTTGGGGGGTCAAGAGTAGAAGACCCTATTGAAAATGTTTAGTGGCTCTCATTTGCATGATTGTCAATTTAACTTAGAGCCCATATTACTTTGTCTTCTCTCTTGAATTGAATGCTTGCAGATTCTAGCTTAGTCCAATGCACGTGCACTATTATTATTATACACACCGTTCAGTCATGCAAGTGAAAGATGGACTGATAGAGATGAGAAAAGCCGGTATGAACTCGACCCCTTTTGTTTTTGTAAATATGATGAGTTCATCATTCCTAATTCAGCCTATTATGAAGTAAACATATTTGCAATGACATTTAGAGATTATAGTTTCTTATGCCATGCTTAATTAGCTAGGAGCTTATAATGGTTTACCTTGCTTGCCAACATGCTATTAAAATGATTGTGATGTGGTATGATGGGATGATATCCTCCTTTGAATGAATTGAGTGACTCGACTTGGCACATGTTCACGCATGTAGTTGAAACAAATCAACATAGCATTCACGATATTTATGTTCATGGTGGATTATATCCTACTCATGCTTGCACTTGGTGTAAATTAATTTTAATGCATGTTCATGACTATTGTCGCTCTCTCAGTTGGCTGCTTCCTAGTCTTTTGCTAGCCTTCACCTGTACTAAGCGGGAATACTGCTTGTGCATCCAAACTCCATAAACCCCAAAGTTATTCCATATGAGTCCACTATACCTTCCTATATGCGGTATTTACCTACTGTTCCAAGTAAATTTGTATGTGCCAAACTCCAAACCTTCAAATGAAATTCTGTTTTGTATGCTCGAGTAGCTCATGTTTCAACTAGGGATGTCTGTATCTTCCATGCTAGGTGGGTTATTCTCAAGAGGAGTGGACTCCGCTCCTCACTCACGAGAAAATGGCTGGTAACCGGGATGCCCAGTCCCATGATCAAAAAGATCAAAGCAAATCAAAATAATTAAAACAAAACTCACCCAGGGCTGTTGCTAGTTGGAGGCACTCGTTGTTTCGAGTAAGCCATGGATTGATGCTTGTTGGTGGTGGGGGAGTATAAACTTTACTATTCTGTTTGGGAACCACCTATAATGTATGTAGCATGGAAGATATCGAGATCTCATAGTTGTTGCGTTGACAGTGAAAGTATATCGCTCAAAATGTTATTCATCTCTATTTTAAGATCGAGCTCTGGCACCTCTACAAATCCCTGCTTCCCTTTGCGAAGGGCCTATCTATTTACTTTTATGTTGATTCATGATCCTTCTTATTAAAAAGCACCCGCTGGAGAGCATACTGCCATTTGCATTCATTACTATTAGTTTATATTTGATATGACTTGACTGGATCTCTTTTACCATGAATTACAATGTTTAGTCAGTCCTTGATCTTTAAAGGTGCTCTGCATTTATGTTTTGCGGTCTCAGAAAGGGCTAGCAAGATACCACCTTGTTATATCATTATGATTGTTTTGAGAAAGTGTTGTCATCCGAGATTTATTATTATTGCTCACTAGTTGATTATGCCATTGATATGAGTAAATATGAGACCTAAGTGTTATTGTGAATATGGTTAGTTCATAATCTTTGCTGAAAACTTGAATGCTGGCTTTACATATTTACAAGAACAAGAGCAAAGAGAGTTTGTAAAAGTTTTTCTTCATCACTCTCAGTTTATCAATTGAATTGCTTGAGGACAAGCAAAGGTTTAAGCTTGGGGGAGTTGATACGTCTCCAACGTATCTACTTTTCCAAACACGTTTGCCCTTGTTTTGGACTCTAATTTGCATGATTTGAATGAAACTAACCCGGACTGACGCTGTTTTCAGCAGAACTGCCATGGTGTTGTTTATTGTGCAGAAAACAAAAGTTCTCGGAATGACCTGAAAATCCACGGAGATAACTTTTGGAAAATATAAAAATACTGGCGAAAGAATCAAGGCCAGGGGGCCCACACCCTGTCCATGAGGGTGGGGGGCGCGCTCCCTCCCCCTGGGCGCGCCCCCCTGTCTCGTGGGCCCCCTGATGTTGGGGAACGTAGTAATTTCAAAATTTTCCTACGCACACGCAAGATCATGGTGATGCATAGCAACGAGAGGGGAGAGTATTCGTCCACGTACCCTAGTAGACCGTAAGCGGAAGCATTATGACAATGCGGTTGATGTAGTCGTACGTCTTCACGATCCAACCGATCCAAGTACCGAACGTATGTCACCTTCGAGTTCAGCACACGTTCAGCTCGATGACGATCCCCGGGCTCCGATCCAGCAAAGCTTCGGGGATGAGTTTCGTCAGCACGACGGCGTGGTGACGATGATGATGTTCTACCGGCGCAGGGCTTCGCCTAAGCTCCGCGACGATATGACCGAGGAGGAATATGGTGGAGGGGGGCACCGCACACAGCTAAGGAACGATCCGTAGATCAACTTGTGTGTCTATGGGGTGCCCTGTCTATGGGGTGCCCCCCCGCCCCCGTATATAAAGGAGCAAGGGGGGAGGCCGGCCGGCCCTTGAGGGCGCGCCAAGGAGGAGGAGTCCTCCTCCTAGTAGGAGTAGGACTCCTCCTTTCCTACTCCCACTAGGAGGGGGAAGGAAGGGGGAAGGAAGGGGGAGAGGGGGAAGGAAAGAGGGGGGCGCCGCCCCCCTCCTAGTCCAATTCGGACCAGAGGGAGAGGGGGCACGCGGCCCACCCTGGCCGCCCCTCTCTCTTCCCATTAAGGCCCATGTGGCCCATTAACTCTCCCGGGGGGGGGTTCCGGTAACCCTCCGGCACTCCGGTTTTCTCCGAAAACGTCTGGAACACTTCCGGTGTCCGAATGTAGTCGTCCAATATATCAATCTTTATTTCTCGACCATTTCGAGACTCCTCGTCATGTCCGTGATCACATCCGGGACTCCGAACAAACTTCGGTACATCAAAACTTATAAACTCATAATAAAACTGTCATCGTAACGTTAAGCGTGCGGACCCTACGGGTTCGAGAAATATGTAGACATGACCTAGAATCATTCTCGGTCAATAACCAATAGCGGAACCTGGATGCCCATATTGGTTCCTACATATTCTACGAAGATCTTTATCGGTCAAACCGCATAACAACATACGTTGTTCCCTTTGTCATCGGTATGTTACTTGCCCGAGATTCGATCGTCGGTATCCAATACCTAGTTCAATCTCGTTACCGGCAAGTCTCTTTACTCGTTACGTAATGCATCATCCCGTAACCAACTCTTTGGTCACATTGCTTGCAAGGCTTATAGTGATGTGCATTACCGAGAGGGCCCAGTGATACCTCTCCGACAATCGGAGTGACAAAACCTAATCTCGAAATACGCCAACTCAACATGTACCTTCGGAGACACTTGTAGTACTCCTTTATAATCACCCAGTTACATTGTGACGTTTGGTAGTACCCAAAGTGTTCCTCTGGTAAACGGGAGTTGCATAATCTCATAGTTTCAGGAACATGTATAAGTCATGAAGAAAGCAATAGCAATATACTAAACGATCAAGTGCTAGGCTAACGGAATGGGTCATGTCAATCACATCATTCTCCTACTGATGTGATCCCATTAATCAAATGACAACACATGTCTATGGTTAGGAAACATAACCATCTTTGATTAATGAGCTAGTCAAGTAGAGGCATACTAGTGACTATATGTTTGTCTATGTATTCACACATGTATCATGTTTCCGGTTAATACAATTCTAGCATGAATAATAAACATTTATCATGATATGAGGAAATAAATAATAACTTTATTATTGCCTCTAGGGCATATTTCTTTCAGTCTCCCACTTGCACTAGAGTCAATAATCTAGATTACATAGTAATGATTCTAACACCCATGGAGTCTTGGTGCTGATCATGTTTTGCTCGTGAGAGAGGCTTAGTCAATGGGTTTGCAACATTCAGATCCGTATGTATCTTGCAAATCTCTATGTCTCCCACTTAGACTTGGTCCCGAATGGAATTGAAGCGTCTCTTGATGTGCTTGGTCCTCTTGTGAAATCTGGATTCCTTTGCCAAGGCAATTGCACCAGTATTGTCACAGAAGATCTTTATTGGTCCCGATGCACTAGGTATGACACCTAGATCGGAAATGGACTCCTTCATCCAGACTCCTTCATTTGCTGCTTCCGAAGCAGCTATGTACTCCGCTTCACATGTAGATCCCGCCATGATGCTTTGTTTAGAACTGCACCAACTTACAGCTCCACCGTTTAATAAAAACACGTATCCGGTTTGCGATTTAGAATCGTCCGGATCAGTGTCAAAGCTTGCATCAACGTAACCATTTACGACTAGCTCTTTGTCACCTCCATATACGAGAAACATATCCTTAGTCCTTTTCAGGTATTTCAGGATGTTCTTGACCACTGTCCAGTGATCCACTCCTGGATTACTTTGGTACCTTCCTGCCAAGCTTATTGCTAAGCATACGTTAGGTCTGGTACACAACATTGCATACATGATAGAGCCTATGGCTGAAGCATAGGGAACATCTTTCATTTTCTCTCTATCTTCTGCTGTGGTCGGGCATTGAGTTTTACTCAACTTCACACCTTGTAGCACGGGCAAGAACCCTTTCTTTGCCTGATCCATTTTGAACTTTTTCAAAATTTTATCAAGGTATGTGCTTTGTGAAAGTCCTATTAAGCGTCTTGATCTATCTCTATAGATCTTGATGCCCAATATGTAAGCAGCTTCACCAAGGTCTTTCATTGAAAAACTTTTATTCAAGTATCCCTTTATGCTATCCAGAAATTCTATATCATTTCCAATTAATAATATGTCATCTACATATAATATCAGAAATGCTACAGAGCTCCCACTCACTTTCTTGTAAATACAGGCTTCTCCAAAAGTCTGTATAAAACCATATGCTTTGATCACACTATCAAAGCGTTTATTCCAACTCCGAGAGGCTTGCACGAGTCCATAAATGGATCGCTGGAGCTTGCACACTTTGTTAGCACCTTTTGGATCGACAAAATCTTCTGGCTGCATCATATACAACTCTTCTTCTAGAAATCCATTCAAGAATGCAGTTTTGACATCCATTTGCCAAATTTCATAATCATGAAATGCAGCAATAGCTAACATGATTCGGACAGACTTAAGCATCGCTACGGGTGAGAAAGTCTCATCGTAGTCAACCCCTTGAACTTGTCGAAAACCTTTCGCAACAAGTCGAGCTTTATAGACAGTTACATTACCATCAGCATCAGTCTTCTTCTTAAAGATCCATTTATTCTCAATGGCTTGTCGATCATCGGGCAAGTCAACCAAAGTCCATACTTTGTTCTCATACATGGATCCCATCTCAGATTTCATGGCCTCTAGCCATTTTGCGGAATCTGGGCTCATCATCGCTTCCACATAGTTCGTAGGTTCATCATGGTCAAGTAACATGACTTCCAGAATAGGATTACCGTACCACTCTGGTGCGGATCTTAGTCTGGTAGACCTACGAGGTTCAGTAGAAACTTGATCTGAAGTTTCATGATCAATATCATTAGCTTCCTCACTAATTGGTGTAGTTGTCACAGGAACCGGTTCTTGTGATGAACTACTTTCCAATAAGGGAGCAGGTACAATTACCTCATCAAGTTCTACTTTCCTCCCACTCACTTCTTTCGAGAGAAACTCCGTCTCTAGAAAGGATCCGATTTTAGCAACGAAAATCTTGCCCTCAGATCTGTGATAGAAGGTGTACCCAATAGTCTCTTTTGGGTATCCTATGAAGACACATTTCTCTGATTTGGGTTCGAGCTTATCTGGTTGAAGTTTCTTCACATAAGCATCGCAGCCCCAAACTTTAAGAAACGACAACTTTGGTTTCTTGCCAAACCACAGTTCATAAGGCGTCGTCTCAACGGATTTTGATGGTGCCCTATTTAACGTGAATGCGGCCGTCTCTAAAGCATAACCCCGAAACGATAGCGGTAAATCAGTAAGAGACATCATAGATCGCACCATATCTAGTAAAGTACGATTACGACGTTCAGACACACCATTTCGTTGTGGTGTTCCGGGTGGCGTGAGTTGCGAAACTATTCCGCATTGTTTCAAGTGTAGACCAAACTCGTAACTCAAATATTCTCCTCCACGATCAGATCATAGAAATTTTATTTTCTTGTTACGATGATTTTCCACTTCACTCTGAAATTCTTTGAACTTTTCAAAAGTTTCAGACTTGTGTTTCATTAAGTAGATATACCCATATCTGCTCAAATCATCTGTGAAGGTGAGAAAATAACGATACCCGCCGCGAGCCTCAACATTAATTGGACCACAAACATCAGTATGTATGATTTCCAACAAATCAGTTGCTCGCTCCATAGTTCCGGAGAATGGCGTTTTAGTCATCTTGCCCATGAGGCACGGTTCACAAGTACCAAGTGATTCATAATCAAGTGATTCCAAAAGCCCATCAGTATGGAGTTTCTTCATGCGTTTTACACCGATATGACCTAAACGGCAGTGCCACAAATAAGTTGCACTATCATTATCAACTCTGCATCTTTTGGTTTCAACACTATGAATATGTGTATCACTACTATCGAGATTTAATAAAAATAGACCACTCTTAAAGGGTGCATGACCATAAAAGATATTACTCATATAAATATAACAACCATTATTCTCTGATTTAAATGAATAACCGTCTCGCATCAAACAAGATCCAGATATAATGTTCATGCTTAACGCTGGCACCAAATAACAATTATTTAGGTCTAAAACTAATCCCGATGGTAGATGTAGAGGTAGCGTGCCGACCGCGATCACATCGACTTTGGAACCATTTCCCACGCGCATCGTCACCTCGTCCTTAGCCAATCTTCGCTTAATCAGTAGTTCCTGTTTCGAGTTGCAAATATTAGCAACAGAACCAGTATCAAATACCCAGGTGCTACTGCGAGCATTAGTAAGGTACACATCAATAGCATGTATATCACATATACCTTTGTTCACTTTGCCATCCTTCTTATCCGCCAAATACTTGGGGCAGTTCCGCTTCCAGTGTCCAGTCTGCTTGCAGTAGAAGCACTCAGTTTCAGGCTTAGGTCCAGACTTGGGTTTCTTCTCTTGAGCAGCAACTTGTTTGCTGTTCTTCTTGAAGTTCCCCTTCTTCCTTTGCCCTTTTTCTTGAAACTGGTGGTCTTGTTAACCATCAACACTTGATGCTCCTTCTTGATTTCTACCTCCGCGGCTTTTAGCATTGCGAAGAGCTCGGGAATAGTCTTGTCCATCCCTTGCATATTATAGTTCATCACGAAGCTCTTGTAGCTTGGTGGCAGTGATTGGAGAATTCTGTCAATGACACTATCATTAGGAAGATTAACTCCCAGTTGAATCAAGTGATTATTATACCCAGACATTTTGAGTATGTGTTCACTAACAAAACTATTCTCCTCCATCTTGCAGCTATAGAACTTATTGGAGACTTCATATCTCTCAATCCGGGCATTTGCTTGAAATATTAACTTCAACTCCTGGCACATCTCATATGCTCTATGACGTTCAAAACGTCGTTGAAGACCCGGTTCTAACCGTAAAGCATGGCACACTGAACTATCGAGTAGTCATCAGCTTTGCTCTGCCAGACATTCTTAACATCGTCAGTTGCATCAGCAGCAGGCCTGGCACCCAGCGGTGCTTCCAGGACGTAATTCTTCTGTGCAGCAATGAGGATAATCCTCAGGTTACGGACCCAGTCCATGTCATTGCTACCATCATCTTTCAACTTTGCTTTCTCAAGGAACGCATTAAAATTCAATGGAACAACAGCACGAGCCATCTATCTACAACAAACATAGTCAAGCAAAATACTATCAGGTACTAAGTTCATGATAAATTTAAGTTCAATTAATCATATTATTTAAGAACTCCCACTTAGACAGACATCTGTCTAGTCATCTAAGTGATCACGTGATCCAAATCAACTAAACCATGTCCGATCATCACGTGAGATGGAGTAGTTTCAATGGTGAACATCACTATGTTGATCATATCTACTATATGATTCACGCTCGACCTTTCGGTCTCCGTGTTCCGAGGCCTTATCTGTATATGCTAGGCTCGTCAAGTATGACCTGAGTATTCCGCGTGTGCAACTGTTTTGCACCCGTTGTATTTGACATAGAGCCTATCACACCCGATCATCACGTGGTGTCTCAGCACGAAGAACTTTCGCAACGGTGCATACTCAGGGAGAACACTTCTTGATTATTAGTGAGAGATCATCTTAAAATGCTACCGTCAATCAAAGCAAGATAAGATGCATAAAGGATAAACATCACATGCAATCAATATAAGTGATACGATATGGCCATCATCATCTTGTGCTTGTGATCTCCATCTTCAAAGCACCGTCGTGATCACCATCGTCACCGGCGCGACACCTTGATCTCCATCGTAGCATCGTTGTTGTTACGCCATCTATTGCTTCTACGACTATCGCTACCGCTTAGTGATAAAGTAAAGCAATTACAGGGCGTTTTGCATTTCATACAATAAAGCGACAACCATATGGCTCCTGCCAGTTGCCGATAATTTCGGTTACAAAACATGATCATCTCATACAATAAAATATAGCATCACGTCTTGACCATATCACATCACAACATGCCCTGCAAAAATAAGTTAGACGTCCTCTACTTTGTTGTTGCAAATTTTACGTGGCTGCTACGGGCTTAGCAAGAACCGTTCTTACCTACGCATCAAAACCACAACGATAGTTCGTCAAGTTGGTGCTTTTTAACCTTCGCAAGGACCGGGCGTATCCATACTCGATTCAGCTAAAGTGAGAGAGACAGACACCCGCCAGCCACCTTTAAGCACGAGTGCTCGTAACGGTGAATCCAGTCTCGCGTAAGCGTACGCGTAATGTCGGTCCGGGCCGCTTCATCTCACAATACCGCCGAACCAAAGTATGACATGCTGGTAAGCACTATGACTTGTATCGCCCACAACTCACTTGTGTTCTACTCGTGCATATAACATAAACGCATAAAACCTAGGCTCTGATGCCACTGTTGGGGAACGTACTAATTTCAAAATTTTCCTACGCACACGCAAGATCATGGTGATGCATAGAAACGAGAGGGGAGAGTATTCGTCCACGTACCCTAGTAGACCGTAAGCGGAAGCGTTATGACAACGCGGTTGATGTAGTCGTACGTCTTCACGATCCGACCGATCCAAGTACCGAACGTACGGCACCTCCGAGTTCAGCACGACGGAATGGTGACGATGGTGATGTTCTACCGGCGCAGGGCTTCGCCTAAGCTCCGCGATGATATGACCGAGGTGGAATATGGTGGAGGGGGGCACCACACACGGCTAAGGAACGATCCGTAGATCAACTTGTGTGTCTATGGGGTGCCCCCCGCCCCCGTATATAAAGGAGCAAGGGGGGAGGCCGGCCGGCCCTTGAGGGCGTGCCAAGGACGAGGAGTCCTCCTCCTAGTAGGAGTATGACTCCTCCTTTCCTACTCCTACTAGGAGGGGGAAGGAAGGGGGAGAGGGGGAAGGAAAGAGGGGGGCGCCGCCCCCCCTCCTAGTCCAATTCGGACCAGAGGGAGAGGGGCCGCACGGCCCACCCTGGCCACCCCTCTCTCTTCCCATTAAGGCCCATGTGGCCCATTAACTCTCCCGGGGGGGGGG
>NC_041389.1:70096567-70116493 GCF_002162155.2 Triticum dicoccoides
TATATAAAGGAGCAAGGGGGGAGGCCGGCCGGCCCTTGAGGGCGTGCCAAGGACGAGGAGTCCTCCTCCTAGTAGGAGTATGACTCCTCCTTTCCTACTCCTACTAGGAGGGGGAAGGAAGGGGGAGAGGGGGAAGGAAAGAGGGGGGCGCCGCCCCCCCCTCCTAGTCCAATTCGGACCAGAGGGAGAGGGGCCGCTCGGCCCACCCTGGCCATCCCTCTCTCTTCCCATTAAGGCCCATGTGGCCCATTAACTCTCCCGGGGGGGGGGGTTCCGGTAACCCTCCGGCACTCCGGTTTTCTCCGAAAACGTCCGGAACACTTCCGGTGTCCGAATATAGTCGTACAATATATCAATCTTTATGTCTCGACCATTTCGAGACTCCTCGTAATGTCCGTGATCACATCCGGGACTCCGAACAAACTTCGGTACATCAAAACTTATAAACTCATAATAAAACTGTCATCATAACGTTAAGCACGCGGACCCTATTGGTTCGAGAAATATATAGACATGACCTAGAATCATTCTCGGTCAATAACCAATAGCGGAACCTGGATGCCCATATTGGTTCCAACATATTCTACGAAGATCTTTATTGGTCAAACCGCATAACAACATACGTTGTTCCCTTTGTCATCGGTATGTTACTTGCCCGAGATTCGATCGTCGGTATCCAATACCTAGTTCAATCTCGTTACCGGCAAGTCTCTTTACTCATTACGTAATGCATCATCCCGTAACCAACTCTTTGGTCACATTGCTTGCAAGGCTTATAGTGATGTGCATTACCGAGAGGGCCCAGAGATACCTCTCCGACAATCGGAGTGACAAAACCCAATCTCGAAATACGCCAACTCAACATGTACCTTCGGAGACACCTGTAGTACTCCTTTATAATCACCCAGTTACGTTGTGACGTTTGGTAGTACCCAAAGTGTTCCTCCGGTAAACGGGAGTTGCATAATCTCATAGTTTCAGGAACATGTATAAGTCATGAAGAAAGCAATAGCAATATACTAAACGATCAAGTGCTAGGCTAACGGAATGGGTCATGTCAATCACATCATTCTCCTAATGATGTGATCCCATTAATCAAATGACAACACATGTCTATGGTTAGGAAACATAACCATCTTTGATTAATGAGCTAGTCAAGTAGAGGCATACTAGTGACTATATGTTTGTCTATGTATTCACACATGTATCATGTTTCCGGTTAATACAATTCTAGCATGAATAATAAACATTTATCATGATATGAGGAAATAAATAATAACTTTATTATTGCCTCTAGGGCATATTTCTTTCAGTCTCCCACTTGCACTAGAGTCAATAATCTAGATTACATAGTAATGATTCTAACACCCATGGAGTCTTGGTGCTGATCATGTTTTGCTCGTGAGAGAGGCTTAGTCAATGGGTTTGCAACATTCAGATCCGTATGTATCTTGCAAATCTCTATGTCTCCCACTTAGACTTGGTCCCGAATGGAATTGAAGCGTCTCTTGATGTGCTTGGTCCTCTTGTGAAATCTGGATTCCTTTGCCAAGGCAATTGCACCAGTATTGTCACAGAAGATCTTTATTGGTCCCGATGCACTAGGTATGACACCTAGATCGGAAATGGACTCCTTCATCCAGACTCCTTCATTTGCTGCTTCCGAAGCAGCTATGTACTCCGCTTCACATGTAGATCCCGCCATGATGCTTTGTTTAGAACTGCACCAACTTACAGCTCCACCGTTTAATAAAAACACGTATCCGGTTTGCGATTTAGAATCGTCCGGATCAGTGTCAAAGCTTGCATCAACGTAACCATTTACGACTAGCTCTTTGTCACCTCCATATACGAGAAACATATCCTTAGTCCTTTTCAGGTATTTCAGGATGTTCTTGACCACTGTCCAGTGATCCACTCCTGGATTACTTTGGTACCTTCCTGCCAAGCTTATTGCTAAGCATACGTTAGGTCTGGTACACAACATTGCATACATGATAGAGCCTATGGCTGAAGCATAGGGAACATCTTTCATTTTCTCTCTATCTTCTGCTGTGGTCGGGCATTGAGTTTTACTCAACTTCACACCTTGTAGCACGGGCAATAACCCTTTCTTTGCCTGATCCATTTTGAACTTTTTCAAAATTTTATCAAGGTATGTGCTTTGTGAAAGTCCTATTAAGCGTCTTGATCTATCTCTATAGATCTTGATGCCCAATATGTAAGCAGCTTCACCAAGGTCTTTCATTGAAAAACTTTTATTCAAGTATCCCTTTATGCTATCCAGAAATTCTATATCATTTCCAATTAATAATATGTCATCTACATATAATATCAGAAATGCTACAGAGCTCCCACTCACTTTCTTGTAAATACAGGCTTCTCCAAAAGTCTGTATAAAACCATATGCTTTGATCACACTATCAAAGCGTTTATTCCAACTCCGAGAGGCTTGCACGAGTCCATAAATGGATCGCTGGAGCTTGCACACTTTGTTAGCACCTTTTGGATCGACAAAATCTTCTGGCTGCATCATATACAACTCTTCTTCTAGAAATCCATTCAAGAATGCAGTTTTGACATCCATTTGCCAAATTTCATAATCATGAAATGCAGCAATAGCTAACATGATTCGGACAGACTTAAGCATCGCTACGGGTGAGAAAGTCTCATCGTAGTCAACCCCTTGAACTTGTCGAAAACCTTTCGCAACAAGTCGAGCTTTATAGACAGTTACATTACCATCAGCATCAGTCTTCTTCTTAAAGATCCATTTATTCTCAATGGCTTGTCGATCATCGGGCAAGTCAACCAAAGTCCATACTTTGTTCTCATACATGGATCCCATCTCAGATTTCATGGCCTCTAGCCATTTTGCGGAATCTGGGCTCATCATCGCTTCCACATAGTTCGTAGGTTCATCATGGTCAAGTAACATGACTTCCAGAATAGGATTACCGTACCACTCTGGTGCGGATCTTAGTCTGGTAGACCTACGAGGTTCAGTAGAAACTTGATCTGAAGTTTCATGATCAATATCATTAGCTTCCTCACTAATTGGTGTAGTTGTCACAGGAACCGGTTCTTGTGATGAACTACTTTCCAATAAGGGAGCAGGTACAATTACCTCATCAAGTTCTACTTTCCTCCCACTCACTTCTTTCGAGAGAAACTCCGTCTCTAGAAAGGATCTGATTTTAGCAACGAAAATCTTGCCCTCAGATCTGTGATAGAAGGTGTACCCAATAGTCTCTTTTGGGTATCCTATGAAGACACATTTCTCTGATTTGGGTTCGAGCTTATCTGGTTGAAGTTTCTTCACATAAGCATCGCAGCCCCAAACTTTAAGAAACGACAACTTTGGTTTCTTGCCAAACCACAGTTCATAAGGCGTCGTCTCAACGGATTTTGATGGTGCCCTATTTAACGTGAATGCGGCCGTCTCTAAAGCATAACCCCAAAACGATAGCGGTAAATCAGTAAGAGACATCATAGATCGCACCATATCTAGTAAAGTACGATTACGACGTTCGGACACACCATTTCGTTGTGGTGTTCCGGGTGGCGTGAGTTGCGAAACTATTCCGCATTGTTTCAAGTGTAGACCAAACTCGTAACTCAAATATTCTCCTCCACGATCAGATCATAGAAATTTTATTTTCTTGTTACGATGATTTTCCACTTCACTCTGAAATTCTTTGAACTTTTCAAATGTTTCAGACTTGTGTTTCATTAAGTAGATATACCCATATCTGCTCAAATCATCTGTGAAGGTGAGAAAATAACGATACCCGCCGCGAGCCTCAACATTAATTGGACCACAAACATCAGTATGTATGATTTCCAACAAATCAGTTGCTCGCTCCATAGTTCCGGAGAATGGCGTTTTAGTCATCTTGCCCATGAGGCACGGTTCACAAGTACCAAGTGATTCATAATCAAGTGATTCCAAAAGCCCATCAGTATGGAGTTTCTTCATGCGTTTTACACCGATATGACCTAAACGGCAGTGCCACAAATAAGTTGCACTATCATTATCAACTCTGCATCTTTTGGTTTCAACACTATGAATATGTGTATCACTACTATCGAGATTTAATAAAAATAGACCACTCTTAAATGGTGCATGACCATAAAAGATATTACTCATATAAATATAACAACCATTATTCTCTGATTTAAATGAATAACCGTCTCGCATCAAACAAGATCCAGATATAATGTTCATGCTTAACGCTGGCACCAAATAACAATTATTTAGGTCTAAAACTAATCCCGATGGTAGATGTAGAGGTAGCGTGCCGACCGCGATCACATCGACTTTGGAACCATTTCCCACGCGCATCGTCACCTCGTCCTTAGCCAATCTTCGCTTAATCAGTAGTTCCTGTTTCGAGTTGCAAATATTAGCAACAGAACCAGTATCAAATACCCAGGTGCTACTGCGAGCATTAGTAAGGTACACATCAATAGCATGTATATCACATATACCTTTGTTCACTTTGCCATCCTTCTTATCCGCCAAATACTTGGGGCAGTTCCACTTCCAGTGTCCAGTCTGCTTGCAGTAGAAGCACTCAGTTTCAGGCTTAGGTCCAGACTTGGGTTTCTTCTCTTGAGCAGCAACTTGTTTGCTGTTCTTCTTGAAGTTCCCCTTCTTCCTTTGCCCTTTTTCTTGAAACTGGTGGTCTTGTTAACCATCAACACTTGATGCTCCTTCTTGATTTCTACCTCCGCGGCTTTTAGCATTGCGAAGAGCTCGGGAATAGTCTTGTCCATCCCTTGCATATTATAGTTCATCACGAAGCTCTTGTAGCTTGGTGGCAGTGATTGGAGAATTCTGTCAATGACACTATCATTAGGAAGATTAACTCCCAGTTGAATCAAGTGATTATTATACCCAGACATTTTGAGTATGTGTTCACTAACAGAACTATTCTCCTCCATCTTGCAGCTATAGAACTTATTGGAGACTTCATATCTCTCAATCCGGGCATTTGCTTGAAATATTAACTTCAACTCCTGGCACATCTCATATGCTCTATGACGTTCAAAACGTCGTTGAAGACCCGGTTCTAACCGTAAAGCATGGCACACTGAACTATCGAGTAGTCATCAGCTTTGCTCTGCCAGACATTCTTAACATCGTCAGTTGCATCAGCAGCAGGCCTGGCACCCAGCGGTGCTTCCAGGACGTAATTCTTCTGTGCAGCAATGAGGATAATCCTCAGGTTACGGACCCAGTCCATGTCATTGCTACCATCATCTTTCAACTTTGCTTTCTCAAGGAACGCATTAAAATTCAATGGAACAACAGCACGAGCCATCTATCTACAACAAACATAGTCAAGCAAAATACTATCAGGTACTAAGTTCATGATAAATTTAAGTTCAATTAATCATATTATTTAAGAACTCCCACTTAGACAGACATCTGTCTAGTCATCTAAGTGATCACGTGATCCAAATCAACTAAACCATGTCCGATCATCACGTGAGATGGAGTAGTTTCAATGGTGAACATCACTATGTTGATCATATCTACTATATGATTCACGCTCGACCTTTCGGTCTCCGTGTTCCGAGGCCTTATCTGTATATGCTAGGCTCGTCAAGTATGACCTGAGTATTCCGCGTGTGCAACTGTTTTGCACCCGTTGTATTTGACATAGAGCCTATCACACCCGATCATCACGTGGTGTCTCAGCATGAAGAACTTTCGCAACGGTGCATACTCAGGGAGAACACTTCTTGATTATTAGTGAGAGATCATCTTAAAATGCTACCGTCAATCAAAGCAAGATAAGATGCATAAAGGATAAACATCACATGCAATCAATATAAGTGATACGATATGGCCATCATCATCTTGTGCTTGTGATCTCCATCTTCAAAGCACCGTCGTGATCACCATCGTCACCGGCGCGACACCTTGATCTCCATCGTAGCATCGTTGTTGTTACGCCATCTATTGCTTCTACGACTATCGCTACCGCTTAGTGATAAAGTAAAGCAATTACAGGGCGTTTTGCATTTCATACAATAAAGCGACAACCATATGGCTCCTGCCAGTTGCCGATAATTTCGGTTACAAAACATGATCATCTCATACAATAAAATATAGCATCACGTCTTGACCATATCACATCACAACATGCCCTGCAAAAATAAGTTAGACGTCCTCTACTTTGTTGTTGCAAATTTTACGTGGCTGCTACGGGCTTAGCAAGAACCGTTCTTACCTACGCATCAAAACCACAACGATAGTTCGTCAAGTTGGTGCTTTTTAACCTTCGCAAGGACCGGGCGTAGCCATACTCGATTCAGCTAAAGTGAGAGAGACAGACACCCGCCAGCCACCTTTAAGCACGAGTGCTCGTAACGGTGAAACCAGTCTCGCGTAAGCGTACGCGTAATGTCGGTCCGGGCCGCTTCATCTCACAATACCGCCGAACCAAAGTATGACATGCTGGTAAGCAGTATGACTTGTATCGCCCACAACTCACTTGTGTTCTACTCGTGCATATAACATAAACGCATAAAACCTAGGCTCTGATGCCACTGCTGGGGAACGTAGTAATTTCAAAATTTTCCTACGCACACGCAAGATCATGGTGATGCATAGAAACGAGAGGGGAGAGTATTCGTCCACGTACCCTAGTAGACCGTAAGCGGAAGCGTTATGACAACGCGGTTGATGTAGTCGTACGTCTTCACGATCCGACCGATCCAAGTACCGAACGTACGGCACCTCCGAGTTCAGCACGACGGAATGGTGACGATGGTGATGTTCTACCGGCGCAGGGCTTCGCCTAAGCTCCGCGATGATATGACCGAGGTGGAATATGGTGGAGGGGGGCACCACACACGGCTAAGGAACGATCCGTAGATCAACTTGTGTGTCTATGGGGTGCCCCCCGCCCCCGTATATAAAGGAGCAAGGGGGGAGGCCGGCCGGCCCTTGAGGGCGTGCCAAGGACGAGGAGTCCTCCTCCTAGTAGGAGTATGACTCCTCCTTTCCTACTCCTACTAGGAGGGGGAAGGAAGGGGGAGAGGGGGAAGGAAAGAGGGGGGCGCCGCCCCCCCTCCTAGTCCAATTCGGACCAGAGGGAGAGGGGCCGCACGGCCCACCCTGGCCACCCCTCTCTCTTCCCATTAAGGCCCATGTGGCCCATTAACTCTCCCGGGGGGGGGGGTTCCGGTAACCCTCCGGCACTCCGGTTTTCTCCGAAAACGTCCGGAACACTTCCGGTGTCCGAATATAGTCGTCCAATATATCAATCTTTATGTCTCGACCATTTCGAGACTCCTCGTAATGTCCGTGATCACATCCGGGACTCCGAACAAACTTCGGTACATCAAAACTTATAAACTCATAATAAAACTGTCATCATAACGTTAAGCACGCGGACCCTATTGGTTCGAGAAATATATAGACATGACCTAGAATCATTCTCGGTCAATAACCAATAGCGGAACCTAGATACCCATATCGGTTCCAACATATTCTACGAAGATCTTTATTGGTCAAACCGCATAACAACATACGTTGTTCCCTTTGTCATCGGTATGTTACTTGCCCGAGATTCGATCGTCGGTATCCAATACCTAGTTCAATCTCGTTACCGGCAAGTCTCTTTACTCATAACGTAATGCATCATCCCGTAACCAACTCTTTGGTCACATTGCTTGCAAGGCTTATAGTGATGTGCATTACCGAGAGGGCCCAGAGATACCTCTCCGACAATCGGAGTGACAAAACCCAATCTCGAAATACGCCAACTCAACATGTACCTTCGGAGACACCTGTAGTACTCCTTTATAATCACCCAGTTACGTTTTGACGTTTGGTAGTACCCAAAGTGTTCCTCCGGTAAACGGGAGTTGCATAATCTCATAGTTTCAGGAACATGTATAAGTCATGAAGAAAGCAATAGCAATATACTAAACGATCAAGTGCTAGGCTAACGGAATGGGTCATGTCAATCACATCATTCTCCTAATGATGTGATCCCATTAATCAAATGACAACACATGTCTATGGTTAGGAAACATAACCATCTTTGATTAATGAGCTAGTCAAGTAGAGGCATACTAGTGACTATATGTTTGTCTATGTATTCACACATGTATCATGTTTCCGGTTAATACAATTCTAGCATGAATAATAAACATTTATCATGATATGAGGAAATAAATAATAACTTTATTATTGCCTCTAGGGCATATTTCCTTCACCTGATGCTCCACCGACCACAACTCCAACTCTATATATTCCATTTCGCGGGAGAAAAATTAGAGAGAAAGTTTCATCGCGTTTTACGATATGGAGCCGCCGCCAAGCCCTAATCTCTCTTGGGAGGGCTGATCTCGAGTCCGTTCGGGGCTCCGAAGAGGGGGATTCGTCGCCGTCATCATCATCAATCATCCTCCATCACCAATTTCATGATGCTCACCGCCGTGCGTGAGTAATTCCATCGTAGGCTTGCTGGACGGTGATGGGTCGGATGAGATTTACCATGTAATCAAGTTAGTTTTGTTAGGGTTTGATCCCTAGTATCCACTATGTTCTGAGATTGATGTTGCTATGGCTTTGCTATGCTTAATGCTTGTCACTAGGGCCCGAGTGCCATGATTTTGAGATCTGAACCTATTATGTTTTCATGAATATATGTGAGTTCTTGATCCTATCTTGCAAGTCTATAGTCACCTATTATGTGTTATGATCCGACAACCTCGAAGTGACAATAATCGGGATACTTCTCGGTGATGACCGTAGTATGAGGAGTTCATGTATTCACTATGTGTTAATGCTTTGGTCCGGTACTCTATTAAAAGGAGGCCTTAATATCCCTTAGTTTCCACTAGGACCCCGCTGCCACGGGAGGGTAGGACAAAATATGTCATGCAAGTTCTTTTTCGTAAGCACGTACAACTATATTCGGAATACATGCCTACATTACATTGATGAACTGGAGCTAGTTCTGTGTCACCCTATGTTATAGCTATTACATGAGGAATGGCATCCGACATAATTATCCATTGCTACGTCTTGAGCTTGCGTTGGTTTTCCTTGAAGAGGAAAGGGTGATGCAGCAATAGTAGCATAAATATTTCCCTCAGTTTTTGAGAACCAAGGTATCAATCCAGTAGGAGGCTCCTCAAAATTCCCACGCACCTACACAAACCAATAAAGAACTCGCAACCAACGCAATAAAGGGGTTGTCAATCCCTTCACGGCTACTTGCGAAAGTGAGATCTGATAGAGATAGTATGATAAGATAAGTATATTTTTGGTATTTTATAATATAGATTGGAAAAGTAAAGATGCAAATAAAACTAGATTGAAAGCTTATATGATAAAAGATAGACCCGGGGGTCATAGGTTTCACTAGTGGCTTCTCTCAAGATAGCATAAGTATTACGGTGGGTGAACAAATTACTGTTGAGCAATTGATAGAAAAGCGAATAATTATGAGATTATCTAGGCATGATCATGTATATAGGCATCACGTCCGTGACAAGTAGACCGACTCCCGCCTGCATCTACTACTATTACTCCACACATCAACCGCTATCCAGCATGCATCTAGAGTATTAAGTTCATAAGAACAGAGTAACGCATTAAGAAAGATGACATGATGTAGATGGATAAACTCATGCAATATGATATAAACCCCATCTTTTTATCCTCGATGGCAACAATACAATATGTGCCTTGCTACCCCTATTGTCACCGGGTAAGGTCACCACAAGATTGAACCCAAAGCTAAGCACTTCTCTCATTGCAAGAAAGATCAATCTAGTAGGCCAAACCAAACTGATAATTCGAAGAGACTTGCAAAGATAACTCAATCATACATAAAAGAATTCAGAGGAGATTCAAATATTTCTCATAGATAAACTTGATCATAAACCCATAATTCATCGGATCTCGACAAACACACCGCAAAAAGAGTTACATCGAATAGATCTCCAAGAAGATCGAGGAGAACATGGTATTGAGATCCAAAAAGAGAGAAGAAGCCATCTAGCTAATAACTATGGAATCGAAGGTCTGTGGTAAACTACTCACAAATCATCGGAGGGGCTATGGTGTTGATGTAGAAGCCCTCCGTGGTCGATTCCCCTTCTGACGGAGCGCCGGTGAAGGCTCCAAGATGGGATCTCGCGGATACAGAAGGTTACGGCGGTGGAAATAGTTTTTCGTTGGCTCCCTTGATGTTCTCGTGGTACGTGGGTATATATAGGATGAAGAAGTAGGTAGGTGGCCGCCCGAGGGGCCCACGAGATATGGGGCGCGCCCTGTAGGGGTGGGCGCGCCCTCCACCCTCGTGGCGCCTCGACTTCTTCTTGACTTGCACTCCAAGTCCTCTGGATCACGTTCGTTCCAAAAATCACGCTCCCAAAGGTTTCATTCCGTTTGGACTTCTTTTGATATTCCTTTTCTTCGAAATACTAAAATAGGCAAAAAAAAATAGCAATACAGGCTAGGCCTCTGGTTAGTAGGTGAGTCCCAAAAATGATATAAATGTGTAAAGTAAAGCCCATAAACATCCAAAAAGGGTAATATAATAGCATGTAACAATCAAAAATTATAGATACGTTGGAGACGTACCAAGCATCCCCAAGCTTAATTCCTGCTCGTCCTCGAGTAGGTAAATGATAAAAATAGAATTTTTGATGTGGAATGCTACCTAGCATAATTCTCAATGTAATTTTCTTTATTGTGGCATGAATGTGCTGAGTGATTCAAAATAAAAGTTCATATTGACATAAGAAATAGTAATACTTCAAGCATACTAATCAAAGTAATCACGTCTTCTCAAAATAACATGGCTAAAGAAAGTTCATCCCTACAAAATCATATAGTTAGGCTATGCTTCATTTTCGTCACACAAAAATGCTCCCAAATTCTACACCCCCGATGACAAGACAAGCAATTGTTTCGTACTTAAATATCTCAAACTTTTTCAACTTTCACGCAATACATGAGCGTGAGCCATGGATATAGCACTATGGGTTAAATAGAATATGACAATGGGGATTGTGTGGAGAAGACAAAAAAGGAGAAAGTCTCACATTGACGAGGATAATCAACGGGCTATGGAGATTCCCATCAATTGATGTCAACATGAGGAGTAGGGATTGCCATGCAACGGATGCACTAGAGCTATAAATGTATGAAAGCTCAACAAAAGAAGACTAGTGGGTGTGCATCCAACTTTCTTGCTCACAAAGACCTAGGGCATTTTGAGGAAGCCCATCGTAGGAATATACAAGCCAAGTTCTATAATGAAAAATTCCTACTAGTATATGAAAGTGACAACATATGAGACTCGCTATATGAAGAACATGGTGCTACTTTGAAGCACAAGTGTGGAAAAGAGATAGTAACATTGCCCCCTTTTTATTTTATTTTCTTTTTTTTGGGCCTTTCTTTTTTTCTTTTGGCCTTTCTTTCTTTTTTTTCTTTGGCCTTTCTATTTTTTGTCCTTTTTTTCTTTTTGGGGACAATGCTCTAATAATGATGATCATCACAGTTCTATTGATTTACAACACATGAATTACAACTCAAAACTAGAACAAGATATGACTCTATATGAATGCCTCCAGCGGTGTATAGGGATGGGCAATGAATCAAGAGTGAAATGTATGAAAAATTATGCAAAGTGGCCTTGCCACAAATACGATGTCAACTACATTATCATGCAATGGCAATATGACAATAGTAATGCGTGTCATGATGATAAACGGAACGGTGGAAAGTTGCATGGCAATATATCTCGGAATGGCTATGGAAATGCCATAATAGGTAGGTATGGTGGCTGTTTTGAGGAAGATATAAGGAGGCTTATGTGTGATAGAGCATATCATATCACGGGGTTTGGATGCACCGGCGAAGTTTGCACCAACTCTAAAGGTGAGAAAGGGCAATGCACGGTACCGAAGAGGCTAGCAATGATGGAAAGATAAAAGTGCGTATAATCCATGGACTCAACATTAGTCAAAAGAACTCATATACTTATTGCAAAAATCTACAAGTCATCAAAAACCAAGCACTACGCTCATGCTCCTAGGGGGATAGATTGGTAGGAAAAGACCATCGCTCGTCCCCGACAGCCACTCATAAGGATGCACAATCCAAGGACACTTCATGTTTCAAATTTGTTACACAACTTTAACCATACGTGGATGCTACGGGACTTGCTAACTTCAACACAAGCATTCTTTAAATTCATAATCACCCAACTAGCATGACTTTAATATCACTACCTCCATATCTCAAAACAATTATCAAGTATCAAATTGATCATAGCATCCAATTCACTTCCTACGATAGTTTTTATTATACCCAACTTTGATGCCCACCATTCTAGGACCAATTTTATAACCATAGCAAATACCATGCTGTTCTAAGAGAATCTCAAAATAATATAAGTGAATCATGAGAGACTAGCAATTTCTACAAAATTAAGTCACCGCCGTGCTCTAAAAGATATAAGTGAAGTACTAGAGCAAAAACTATCTAGCTCAAAAGATATAAGTGAAGCACATAGAGTATTCTAATAAATTCCAATCAAGTGGGCTTATCCCAAAAGGTGTGTACAGCAAGGATGATTGTGTAAAACTAAAAAGCAAAAACTAATATCATACACGATGCTCCAAGCAAAACACATATCATGTGGCGAATAAAAATATAGCTCCAAGTAAAGTTACCAATGAACGAAGACGAAAGAGGGGATTCATTCCAGGGGCATCCCCGAGCTTAGGCTTTTGGCTATTATTGAATATCTTGGGGTTCCATGGGCATCCCCAAGCTTAGGCTCTTGCCACTCCTTATTCCATAGTCCATCAAATCTTTACCCAAAACTTGAAAACTTCACAACACAAAACTCAACAGGAAATCTCATAAGCTCCATTAGTGAAAGAAAGAAAAACCACTACATAAGGTACTGTAATGAACTCATTATTTATTTATATTGGGGTTAAACCTACTGTATTTCAAGTTCTCTATGGTTCATACCACTTAATACTAGCCATAGATGCATCAAAATAAGCAAACAACACACGAAAAACAGAATCTGTCAAAAACAGAACAGTCTGTAGCAATCTGTTACCCAAGAATACTTATCTAACTGTTAAAATCCTACCAAAATAGGAAGTCCTGGGAAATTTGTCCATTGATCTAAACCAAAAAGAAACAACGCAAAATCACGTTTTTGTGATTTAACAAAACTAATTTCGTGCGCGTAAAGTTTCTATTTTTCAGCAGAATCAAATTAACTATCACCATATCCTATAGGTTCTACTTGGCACACACACTAATTAAAACATAAAAACACATCTCAACAGAAGGTAGAAGCAAAATTTATTACTAAACAGAAACAAAAACAAAAAACACGAATAAAATTGGGTTGCCTCCCAACTAGCGCTATCGTTTAACGCCCCTAGCTAGGCATAAAAGCGAGCATAGATCTAAGTAGTGCCATCTTTGGCATCAATTCTTCAATAGAGCACTTATAATTTTTAGGGGTTTATCCCTTTTTAGCAATGATTAAACCTTTTGGCAAAAATTCAAGAAATTCATTTGTAGCAAAAGGTTCCTTAATGATAGAGAGACAATTGGGATGAACACTTATTGATTTGAGATCCGCGTATCCCTTACTAGAAGATTCACCCTTATTTTTAGGAACATAAATAAATTTGGCAGTTTTGGTAGGAGGTTTTGGAGTGTTTTTCATGGAAGAAAATGCCGACCCTAAGTTGGTAATGATATCCTCAAGTTTACCGATTCTTGCAGAATCTAGATCTATTTTTTCATTGACTATAGGTTCTTTTTCTTTAAAAAATTTCAAAGTAACTCCAACCCTAGATCCATATTGGGTAATGTGATTATGAATCTTCTTATCCAAATTTTCAATCAACTCAACAGTGGCAACTTTATTTTCAATAATTTCAAGCCGTTGCATCACATGTTCTAAAGTTAAATCAGTTCCATTAACCAAAAGAGGTGGTGGGGCAAACAAATCTAACATAGCATTATAAGCATCAAACGTATGGCTACTCAAGAAATCCCCTCTGGTAACGGTATCAAGAACGCATCTATTCCAAGGAGTAATGCCTACATAAAAATTGCGAAGAAGTACGGAAGTAGAAAGCTTTCTATTAGCTTTATTTTGAGCATTGCAAATTCTATGCCAAGCATCTTTTAAATTTTCTCCCTCCCTTTGCTTAAAATTGAGAATTTCATGTTCGGGAGTAATAACAAGGATAGGAGGACTAGCCATTAAGACAAGGTAAACGATCTAACACACGAGCAAACAAAAAAAAGGCAAGCGAAAAAGAGAGGAGAAGATTGGGAAAGAGAGGGCGAATAAAACGACAAGGGTGAAGTGGGGGAGAGGAAAACGAGAGGCAAATGGCAAATAATGTTAATGCGAGGGAGATTAGTTTGTGATGGGTACTTGGTATGTCTTCACTTGAGCGAAGATTTCCCGGCAACGGCGCCAGAAATCCTTCTTGCTACGTCTTGAGCTTGCGTTGGATTTCCTTGAAGAGGAAAGGGTGATGCAGCAATAGTAGCGTAAGTATTTCCCTCAGTTTTTGAGAACCAAGGTATCAATCCTGTAGGAGGCTTCTCAAAAGTCCCACACACCTACACAAACAAACAAAGAACTCGCAACCAACGCAATAAAGGGGTTGTCAATCCCTTCACGGCCACTTGCAAAAGTGAGATCTGATAGAGATAGTATGATAAGATAAATATATTTTGGTATTTTATAATATAGATTGGAAAAGTAAAGATGCAAATAAAAGTAGATTGAAAGCTTATATGATAAAAGATAGACCTAGGGGCCATACGTTTCACTAGTGGCTTCTCTCAAGATAGCATAAGTATTATGGTGGGTGAACAAATTATTGTCAAGCAATTGATAGAAAAGCGAATAATTATGAGATTATCTAGGCATGATCATGTATATAGGCATCACATCCGCGACAAGTAGACCGACTCCTGCCTGCATCTACTACTATTACTCCACACATCGACCGCTATCCAGCATGCATCTAGAGTATTAAGTTCATAAGAACAGAGTAACACATTAAGAAAGATGACATGATGTAGAGGGATAAACTCATGCAATATGATATAAGCCCCATCTTTTTATCCTCGATGGCAACAATACAATCCATGCCTTGCTACCCCTATTGTCATTCGGTAAGGTCAGCGCAAGATCGAACCAAAAGCTAAGCACTTCTCCCATTGCAAGAAAGATCAATCTAGTAGGACAAACCAAACTGATAATTCGAAGAGACTTGCAAAGATAAATCAATCATACATTAGAGATTTCAGAGGAGCTTCAAATATTTCTCATAGATAAACTTGATCATAAACCCACAATTCATCGGATCTCGACAAACACACTGCGAAAAGAGTTACGTCGAATAGATCTCCAAGAAGATCAAGGAGAACATGGTATTGAGATCCAAAAAAGAGAAGAAGCCATCTAGCTAATAACTATGGACTCGAAGGTCTGTGGTAAACTACTCACAACTCATCGGAGGGGCTATGGTGTTGATGTAGAAGCCCTCCGTGGTCGATTCCCCCTCCGGCGGAGCGCCAGCGAAGGCTCCAAGACGGGATCTCGCGGATACAGAAGGTTACGCAGTGGAAATAATTTTTCGCTCTGGATGTTGTTGGGGTATGTGGGTATATATAGGAGGAAGAAGTAGGTCGGTGGCCGCCCGAGGGGCCCACGAGATAGGGGGCACGCCCTCCACCCTCGTGGCCGCCTCGACTGCCTCTTGACTTGCACTCCAAGTCCTCTGGATCACGTTCATTCAAAAAATCACGCTCCTGAAGGTTTCATTCCGTTTGGACTCCGTTTGATATTCCTTTTCTTCGAAATACTAAAATTGGCAAAAAAATAGCAATACGGCTGGGCCTCCGGTTAGTAGGTTAGTCCCAAAAATGATATAAATGTGTAAAGTAAAGCCCATAAACATCCAAAAAGGGTAATATAATAGCATGGAACAATAAAAAATTATAGATACGTTGGAGACGTATCATCCATTACTGATCCAATGCCTACGAGCTTTTCACATATTGTGCTTTGCTTATTTACTTTTCCGTTGCTACTGTTACAACTATTACAAAACTGCTGTCGTTACTTTTATCACTATTACCATTACTCTCATACTACTTTGCTACTAAATACTTTGTTGCAGATACTAAGTTATCCAGGTGTGGTTGAATTGACAACTCAACTGCTAATACTTGAGAATATTCTTTGGCTCCCCTTGTGTCGAATCAATAAATTTGGGTTGAATACTCTACCCTCGAAAGCTGTTATGATCCCCTATACTTGTGGGTTATCAATCTCCAAGAAGATCGAGGAGAACTTTGTATTGAGATTCAAAGAGAGAGAAGAAGCCATCTAGCTAATAACTATGGACCCGAAGGTCTATGGTAAACTACTCACAACTCATCGGAGAGGCCTTGGAGATGATGTAGAGGACCTCCATGGTCGATTCCCCCTCCGGCGGAGCACCGGCAAAGGCTCCAAGATGGGATCTCGCGGATACAGAAGGTTGCGGCGGTGGAATTAGGTTTTCGTGGTGCTCCTAGATGTTTTCGGGGTACGTGGGTATATATAGGAGGAAGAAGTAGGTCGGTGGACGCTCGAGGGGCCCACGAGGGTGGGGGCGCGCCGGGCACCCTCGTGGCTGCCTTGTCTGTTGCTTGACTTCCACTCCAAGTCCCCTGGATTGCGTTTGTTTCAAAAAGATCGCTCCCGAAGGTTTCATTCCGTTTGGACTCCGTTTGATATTCCTTTTCTTCGAAACACTGAAATAGGCAAAAAAAACAGTAATTTGGGCTGGGCCTCCGGTTAGTAGGTTAGTCCCAAAAATGATAAAAGTGTAAAGTAAAGCCCATAAACATCCAAAACGGGTAATATAATAGCATGGAACAATCAAAAATTATAGATACGTTGGAGACATACCAGCTCACTACAATCAATCTTACTCGTCCGGACTTAAGTACCAGTCTTACTCGTTTATGCTCACAACTATAGATCCTAGTTGTCTGAGCCCACAAGTATCGATCGTAGTCGTCCGGACTCACAAGTACCGGTTTTACTCATTCGGGCTCTCTATTATCGATCTTACTAGTTCAAGCACACTACTTTTTTATCTTAATCACCCAGTACCACAAGTATCGATCTTAATCGTTCGGAACCAGAAACATCTTGTCGCCCGTCCGAACGTGTCCTCTCCGTCCTATGATCAGATCGGGCCGGAACGACAGTCGTGGCCGCCACGGGCCGTGCTGCTAGTTTGAAGCGGCACTACCAAGGGGAAGGTTGGGAGTAGCCATGGTGGATCACACAGCCGCCATGACAGGAGAAGGAGGCCAGCAAGGCGACCCAGTCGCTAGTGTTCGTCATGATGAAACTATTGAAAAAGATTAAAAGTTTTGGGAGTGTTGATTTATTTACAATTAGCGTGTGATAAAAGGTTCTTAGATTTCATACTCAAAATTAGCCTGACTACAAATGAATTTTTGGCCTGAATAAAAAGAGATAGCATCTTCACTATCATTGAACATCAAATCAGAGAAACTAGAGATACAAACTGTGAGAGCCTGGCTTAATAGGAAGACTACTCATATCAACAAGGAATTCCTTTTTTTCGGGAGCCCATTCGAAAAGAACTCCAAATTTAAGTGTGCTTGACTTGGGTTAATTCTAGGATGGGTGTTGATGAACGACAAGCAAGCTGACGCCTTTTCCATTTTCTGAAAACATGTTTGTGCTGCATAGTTAAGAGCATGTTGTCGGATCTCGGGGGCGTGCAGTGGAGACTCGACGTCAAATGCACAGAGATGGACTCGCGCAGGAGGAGGACGTTGTCTAGCGTCATGGTGATGTGGATGGCAGAAAGGACTGGCAAGGTCGGTGTGTAAGTTTATGCTCTGAAGATGGATTGGTGGAAGACGACAGCGACGACACATGAGAGTGTGTCGGACCGGTTTGTACCCCAAACCAAGTATGTGGCTCGGTTGGGGCCTCCGACTTTAAATGTTAGGCTTTGGTGCGATGTCTGTTTGGTATTAGGCTCGGACTATCAGCACCCTTCGTCAAGTGGTTAGGAGTAGCGAGAGTTGTTGCTAAGATGGTGGCTTCAGACAAACTGATGTACTACTTTGTAAGGTTTTTGTGAATAATTAATAAAATGCTGCATGCATCGCACAGATGCAGAGGCCGGGGGCAATCCTCCTTTTCTAAAAAAAATTAAGAGCATGTCGTAAGCTTCAGCTAGTTCCAGATTTTCCCCACTTGATTAACAAAGCACATTCTGGCTGCTTGTACAGATCCTAAGTGACCTTAGATTATCACCCCTTGTGGGATTATGTTGAAGTGTTGGTCTCATCATGGGATTTTATCCGCTCCTGTACTTGTGTGGATGAAGCGGAACTTCATGCGTCCCTCGCCGGGTTATACATAGGTATCACACTTCACAAATCAGTTATTCTGGAACTGATTGTGCTTTTGTTGCTTCTTTTTTGGCTAGAGATTTCATTGACAGGTCTCCTCTTGCGGATCTGAAAATGGAGGCGGTGAGCTGTCAGAATTGGGTTCCCCTTTCCGTTGTCCTTGGAGCGATGAGCCAATTTGGCCGCCTCCCACGAGTGGCCTGAGTCAAAGCAGCAGCAACAACAATGAGCCAACGCCTCACTCACTCAAGCCTCTGAGCGTAGCACCCCGCCCTTTCCTTTCCCACCGTGCGCCACTCCGGGGCCGGCATCCACCTTCACATCATTTGCTGCTCCGGCTTCGACAGCCACCTCCTCGTCGCCTGTCGCTCCGCCGTCCGGGGCTTCTCTCTCGCCGCAGCCCAATCTCGCCAGATCTGAGGGCTATGGCGGTCAGCCCATGCTCCGTCTCCTCCTCGTGCCATGGGGAGCGTGTTGTAGTCTCCGGCCTCGGCCTTTCATCGGTGTCCGAGCGGTCTGCCGCGGAGGAGGTCTCGGTGGAGGTGACGGCGGCGGCCCTCTTGACGTCGTCCTCCCGGCGCATCGTTCCTTGGCAGGAGGCCCCAGCTTCGAAGTGGACCCTTTGGAAGCATCACAGAGAGATGGGATAGCTGGAGGTGGCCCTGAGCCGTGCTTTGCCTGGCCGAAGGGAGGTCATGCCGGAGATGCAGGATCAGTGTTTCAAGTGTCTGGAGAAAGGCCACTTCTTGGTGGACTGCACGAACAAGGTGGTGTGCCTGCATTGCGGGTTGTCTGGCCATGTGGCCAGCCAGTGCAAGCGCCCGCGCAGCCCGTCGCCGGTGGAGGAGCTCCGGCATGAGGCGTGGCCACGATGGCTAGGAGGTCTGCTGACCCGGGGTGTGGTGCTGGCCCGGGGCCGGTTAGGTCAGGGGAGCAGGTTCCTGTTCGGCCGTCTCCCCTGTCGGTAGCGTGTGCGGCTTTGCCGGCGGTCTGGCCGCGCCTGGCGCCTCCGCGTCTGCTAGTCGAGGAAGACAGGGATATGTCGCCGGCTGATCTATGTGTGGTTCGGCGCACCAGGGTTGTGGCAAATCTCGAGGAGCGGCTGCAGCACGCCATGATCGTGTACGTGGGTGGTGACCGGTCAGATATCTCGCTGGAGCTGGTGTTGTTGGCGCTGCGGGACAAGTTGGATATCTCTGTGGACAGAGTCTCAGTTCACAGGTTCCGGCTGGAGGATTTCCTCATGGTGTTTGCTAGGAAGGAGGATCGCATCAGAGTGGGACTGAGGCCGGTGATCGAGTTCGAGGGGAAGAGGCTTGCTTTCCGGCAATGGATTAGGCAAAATCAAGCAGTGTTCGCGGCGCTTCGAACCAGGGTGTGCTTGGAGCTGGAGGGTATCCCTCCCCACGCTTCGAAGCTGGAGGTGG
>NC_041389.1:70116945-70129072 GCF_002162155.2 Triticum dicoccoides
ATCTGTGGCGCCGGAGACCTCATCGCGGTCGGACTTGGTGTCCTTCAAGTTGCTGGCATGGACGGCGGACCCTGAGTCAATCCTAACTCGCAGATGGCTGGCGGTGCCTGAGCCGGAAGAACAAGGGGATGTTTTCCAACCCAAGTCATTGCAGTACAAGGTGTTGATCCATCTCAATTCGGTCACTACATTTCCAGAGGGAGAGGAGCCATGGTTTCTTAGTGGTAGCTCGTCGGGGAGTGGCCAGAGTGGCCTGCCGGTCTCGGACAATGACATGGGCGGTGGCGCTAGCACTCACCTATGTGTCTGGCAATTCGGGGTCCGCGATGTGCGTGGGGACAATGAGGGCGGCAGGGATGCTGCTCCGGCTGGCCGGACATACGTCGGCGCAGTGCTCGGAGGACTGGAGCCGGTGGACTGGAGGATTCCCCTCATGGCGCTGGTGCGACAGGTGGGGCTGGGCAGGAGGCCCGCCACCTCGGTTCACAACAGGCTGACGCGACGATCGGCTTTTGACCGCATGGGAGGAGCCGTTTGGTGGGATAGGGAGGCTGATCTGCCCACTCAAATGATTTTGAACGAAAGGAGCGCCAACAGGAGCGAGTGGTCACAACGGGATTCGGTAATGGGGCTAGTGGAGATGCCTCTGGAACCGCGGCAGGTGGAGTCTACAGAGAATCTGGCTGTGCGTGGGCAAGGGTGCGTGATGGATAAGGTGGGTCCCGTGGTGGCTTCGGTGTCGGTGGTGGTTGAAGAGTCAGGGGTGGTGCATACTGCCCATAGGCATGCCTCGGATGTGATGGGAGTGGGGCCTAGGCAGGAGGAGATCCGGCCCCTGGCTGTCGCCCTGGGTGCTACGGTGCAATCGGGGGAAGCGGTTATGGATAGTGAAGAGCGGGAGAAGGATTCGGCCACAGCAGATCCGAGTCGTGTGGTTGTGGTGGAGACAGCTGTGGTGGAGTTGGTGGGTAGGGACATGACAAATCCCGAGACCCAGGAGATAGCGACCATCGCGGAATCCCAACCAGGGGAAGAAGACATGGCAATCATTGGTGCACGTACTCCAGCATGTGAGGAGGAGCCTGCACAAGTGGCATTACTGGATTCGTCGGTCCCTACCCCAGCCATGCAGGACGTGAATTTGGGCATGCAAGCCCGGAATCTGGAGGGCAACGATGGCATGACTCCGCAGGAGTCGATCGCATTTGGGAAGCTGAAGTGGTTTTGTAATGCGTTGGTGAGAAAGTTGGCGCCTCCATTCCTCCTCGAGGTGCAATCTTCACTTAGGCCTGAGGCGGAGCCTTTTACTCCACGTAGAGAGACGAGGAGCACTAGGAGAGCTTCGACAGTCAAGAACAAGGCTACGCATGCAGAGAATGTGCTCATGCGGGCATTGGGTATCATGCCGGAGGACTTGGAGGGCAATGACGATCACATTGTGGAGCTGGCTGAGATCTTTAAGTCTCCTTTGAGGGAGCATCACATACGGGTGATTGTGGCACTTTTTGGGAAGGAGGTTCCTCCGGCACATGAGATGAGCTCAGGTACGGCTGTGGAGGTTCTGGCGTCGTGATCGCCTCGTGCTAGGGTGTTGGCAGGAGGGTGTTTCATTTTTCTTCATGGATTGGAACCCCCAGGTGCTTTTTTGGAACGTGAGGGGGCTTAACAACATGTCTAAAAGGAATGCGGTGAGGGATTTCGTTCATGATGCTAGAGTCAATTTGGTGTGTCTTCAAGAGACAAAACTTGATGCAATAGACACCTATGTGGTAATGCAATGTATAGGGCCATCTTTTGATGGTTTTGCTTATCTGCCGGCTTCAGAGACTAGGGGCGGAATTCTTGTGGGATGGGATAGATCTACCTTGGAGATTAACAACATTACTATGGATAGTTACTCCCTCACGGGTCATGTGCAAAATAAAGATGGATGGGAATGGTGGCTCACGGTGGTTTACAGACCACAAGGTGATGAGATCAAGACGCACTTCCTGATGGAGCTTCAGATGAGGGGGATTTGTGCCCGGGCCCTTGGATGGTGTTAGGGGATTTTAACATGATCTTAAACGCCAATGAGAAAAACAATACGCATCTTAACAGAACCATGATGAGGAGGTTTAAAACCTTTGTGGACAACAATGAACTCAAGGAGTTGTATATGCATGGCAGACGCTTCACTTGGTCTAATGAGCGGGAGCATGTGGTGATGACCAAGATCGACAGAGTGCTTGTCTCCGTTGAGTGGGAGCTGTATTTTCCGGATGTCCTTCTTCAAGCTCTTTCCACTAACATCTCTTATCATGCGCCTCTCCACCTATCCACTTCCGCTCCTTTTTGTGCTCAGAGAAGGTTTCAATTTGAGCTTTTTTGGACCCGGTTGGATGGTTTTGAGCAGGCAATTAAGGATGCTTGGGTATGTGATGAAGCTATCGTGGATCCTTTTAAGAGGCTTGATGCGTTGCTTAGGAACACGGTTGTGGAGTTGCAAGCTTGGGGGCAGAGGAAGACCGGCAATATTCAGATCCAGATGGCGATTGCCAATTTTGTCATTCTTCGGCTGGACAGAGCAATGGAGACTCATGCTCTGTCTATGGGCGAAAGGTGGCTTCGGTCACTCCTGAAAAAGGTGTTGTTGGGTTTGGCGTCGCTGCAATGCATGATTGAGAGGCAAAGGTCGTGCCTCCGCTGGATCAAGGAAGGGGATGCTAATACTAAGTTGTTCCAAGCGGTGGCTAACGGCAGGAGGTCAAAGAACTTCATTACTCATCTTAGGCACAATGGGGAGCTGATCACGGGTCAAAATAGGAAGGTTGAGCTTTTCACGGAGGCATATACACAGCTGTTGGGGTGCATTGTGCCGCAGGAGGCTGCGGTGGACCTAGATTTCTTGGACATGGAGGTGCATGAGCTCCCGGATCTGGACGCCATTTTTACGGAAGAGGAAGTGTGGAACATCATCAAGGAGATGCCTCCAGACAGGGTACCGGGGCTGGATGGGTTCATCAATGCCTTCTACCAAATGGCGTTGCATATCATTGAGCATGATGTTATGGCTGTGTTCCTTAAGTTATATGTTGGGGATGGTCGTGCTTTCGGCAGGCTGAATCGGGCTCACATTGTGCTCATCCCTAAGAAGCCGGATGCTGAGGACGTGGGGGACTTCCTCATAGTGCGGCCAAGATTTTTGCCAAATTGTTAGCTAACCGGGCAAGACGGAGAATGAAGGAGATAGTGACGGCCAACCAATCTGCTTTCGTTTGTGGTAGGCATCTACATGATAATTTGCTCCTAGTGAGGCAAGTTGCTAGGAAGATACATGCCAGGAAAAAAGCGGGAGTTTTTCTAAAGTTGGACATTTCTCGTGTGTTTGATTCGCTCGCTTGGACGTTTCTGTTTGAGGTGATGAGAAGCAAAGGTTTTGGCTAAAAATGGTGTGACTAGATCGCTATTCTTCTTAGGATAGCTAGCACAAAAGTTATAGTGAATGGTGTGCCCGGGAAAAGTTTCGTGCATGTCAAGAGGCTTAGGCAGGGCGACCCCGTCTCGCCCTTGTTGTTCGTCATCGCCATGGATGTGCTCTCCAAGATCATGATGAAAGCTGCAAGTATGGGAGTGATTAGTACCTTTACTGGCATTGCAGCTGATCAGCCAGTTTCGATCTATGCGGCTGACGTGGCACTTTTTGTCAAACCTGAGGGGTCTGATCTTTCATTCATCAGATCAACTCTCAAGGTGTTTGGGGATGCTTCTAGGTTGCGGGTGAACTATCAAAAATCGCTGGCAATCATGATAAATGGGAGTGATGCTGACAAGAGTTGCGTGGAGTCATCGCTCAACTGTCGCTTGGGGAACTTCCCTTGCAAATATCTTGGTCTACAATTGGTGATTAGACAGCTTACTAGAGCGGAATGGCAACCTATGTTGGATCAAGCAAAGAGTTGTGCCCCGGCTTGGCAGAGGGGTTTGCTGCATAGACCGGGAAGATTGGTGCTTGTGAAATCAGTGATTGCGGCTAAGCCAATCCATCATTTCATGATTGATGATGCTCCGCTTTGGGTGATCGAGGAAATTGAACAATGGATGCGTGGATTCTTTTGGGCTGGCAAAAACAAGGCAAACGGGAAGCAATGCTTAGTTGCTTGGAATATGGTGTGCAAGCCTACTTGGCTTGGAGGGGCTGGGGGTGCATGATCTACGACTCCATGGATTGGCCCTACGAGTTCGTTTGGAGTGGCTACGGCAGACTGATCTGGACATGCCGTGGCAAGGATTACCGGTGGCTATCGACCAAGAAGCTCGTGCGGTGTTTGATAACCTTGTCCATATAGAGGTCGGAAGAGGAAACAAGTTGCTGTTCTGGAGGGATCGCTGGATCCGTGGATTTTCTGTTAAAGACATCACACCTTTCTTGCACGATCAAGTGGATACGCGTACCTTGAACAAAAGGATGGTGCAGGAGGCTTTGGAGAACGGGAGGTGGTTGTTGGACTTGCATGGCGAGCTGAACTTCGGAGGCCACCTGCAGCTCTTGCACCTTAATTTGGCGATTAGCACAGTCGCTCGGGACCCCAAAATCGAGGATTCTTTCACTTGGCCGGCGGATCCTTCTGGTGTCTACTCTGCCCGGTCTACCTATCACAGATTGTGTCTCAGTACGGAGAGGGTGTCATATACCTCATGCATTTGGAAAAGCTGGGCCATTCTCAAGTGCAAGTTATTTGGCTGGTTGGCGGTGCAACATCGGATTTGAACGTCGGATAGGAGAGCGAGGCATGGTCTTCTGGACACTCGTCGGCTTGCTACACTTGTCTTCAAGAGGAGGATAACGCAGAACACATTTTGGTGTAGTGCGTGTATGCTAGGGAAGTGTGGCACAACATCCTGATCGCTACGAGCCTACAGGGCCGCTGTCCGGAGGCTCAGGATCTATTGTTGGATTGGTGGCTGGAGGGTCGGCAGATCTTCAGGGCAGGCTCGAAGCGTGGCTTTGACACCCTAGTCATCGTCACCATCTGGGCCCTCTGGAAGCAACGAAATGCCAGAGTTTTCAACAGGAGGAATCAACAACTATGGGCGCCTGACTTGGCAAATGCGATTTTAGCTGAGTTGAAGGAGTGGAAGGTAGCAGGATTAGGCGCAGGAGGGTTTAGCACGTTTTGTGAGAATGTAGGTGTAGGCTAATGTGTGGGGTGAGTTGGGTGTGTGCGTTAGATGGAGGTCTGTTCCTTCCTAAGGTCTCTTGTAATAACTATTTCTCCCTTCTATAAAGATAAGGTACGCTTTTGGCGTACTCTCGAAAAAAAGTGTATCAAAATTTATAAAGGATTTTAAGATCGCGAAGATTGACAGGCGGGCAAATAGGGTGGCACATGAGATTGCAAAATTTAGTTTTGACAGTTGGTCTCTTATGTAATAGTGTTTCGCAATGTATAATGTAGGGTGGCACTTTGTAATGAATGATTGTAAGAATCTTATTTTACCAAATTAATA
The DNA here is from genome assembly GCF_002162155.2 of Triticum dicoccoides. Lineage (NCBI taxonomy): Eukaryota > Viridiplantae > Streptophyta > Magnoliopsida > Poales > Poaceae > Triticum > Triticum dicoccoides. The sequence continues at coordinate 70,122,436 of NC_041389.1, forward strand.
TATGGAGGTTCTAAAAAAGAAGATTATCACGCCTTGTGGATGTAGTCGAACAAGAAGCAGTCAGGAAATGGTCCATCATCTCCAATGGTTTCCTTTCAGTCTCCTTCTATCCAATGCTGAAGTGGTGCCCAATTTTTTTTTGCAAAGAATGAATTGCAAGTTTGTTCAGTTCAACAGAGAAGTATTCACATGTGCTATGCATGACATCGCAGCTTGAAAGTGACAAACATGGAAGAGACTTTTGTCCAGGGTGAGACAATATTAATCTTTGCGTTGCCATTATATACATCACCAAGGTTTCTGCCGACACCAACAATTCCTGACAGCTAAGGTACTGGACTACCTTGGCCTACCTCTGTCAGTTCACCGGCTAAAGAAAATTGATCTACAACACCTAGTGGACAAAGTCGCGGGGAAGCTGGTACCCTGGTTGGGCCGTATCATTACAGTTGTTGGGCGCACTGAGCTGGTCAAATCGGTGAGCACCGCCCAGGCAACCTTCCATGCTACGACAATTAGGCTTCCAGAGAGCACGCTGCATGCCCTCAACAAGATTGAGAGGGCATTCCTTTGGGCTGGAGCGGACAAGGTCTCCGGTGGTCAGTGTAAGGTTAATTGGAAGACAGTTTGCAGACCAAAGAAGCTAGGTGGATTGGGTGTTCTAGACCTTCACATGTATGCGAGAGCTTTGCGACTGAGATGGCTGTGGTATGAATGGAAGGAGCCCAGTAGAGCATGGGTGGGCATGGGGAACCCATGTGATTCCATGGACAAAGATCTTTTCTACGCTGCTACGACTATCACCTTGGGAGACGGACGAACGACGCACTTCTGGCACTCCCCATGGCTCGAAGGAAAAAAGCCCAAGGATGTTGCGCCCACCATCTTTGCGATATCTTCAAATAGGAGCAAGTCCGTGCAAGAGGCCATGCTAGATCATAGATGGATACAGTGGATTAACATGGAGGCTAGACTATCGGTCCAGCATATTCGAGAATTTTGCGAACTCTGGGAGAAGATAAGCAGGGTACACCTTCAGGTTGATCGGCCTGATGACATCAAATGAAACCTCACGGCAAACGGCAAATACTCATCCACCTCAGCTTACAAGGCGCAGTTTGCCGGAGCAGTGGCAACCAACATGACAAAGGTGGTTTGGGGGAACTGGGCGCCAACAAAGTGTAAGTTCTTTGCGTGGCTTGTTATCAAGGATAGTGTGGACGGCTGACCGTTTGCAGCGACGAGGATGGCCGAATTGCAATTTATGCCAACTATGCAAGAGGGAGCCTGAGACGGCGGCACATTTACTGTTCAAGTATAGATACTCCACCGCATATGGAACGCGGTGAGATGCTGGCTGGATGCGCCTGAGCTGGACACTATCGCTTGGCCAGGGATCCCAACGGTCCAGGAGTGGTGGGCTACGACTGTGCTCGAGCGTGGGCACCGGAGAAAGGCCGTATTCTCACTTATATCGCTTGTATCCTGGGAGCTTTGGAAAGAGCGTAATGCAAGGGTGTTCCAGAAGAAATCCTCTATGCCAACAACCGTGTTCACGAGCATCAAAGTAGAGGTCCAAAATTAGGTCTTGGCCGGGGCTAAACACTTAGGATCATTGATGCCGCGAGAGTAGCTCTGTTTTCTTTCATTTGCGGAGGAGTAATGACCCTCTTGAGACCTGGTTACTCTCTTCTTCTTTATTAATAAGATGACGCAAAGCTTTTTGCCTCTGTTTCAAAAAATAAAATAAAATCAAATGTTAATAGTCACCACTTTCACTGAACGAAATAGATTGACACTGAAACAAAAAAACAACGAATATGAGAATAGGGGAGCAGCGTGGAGCAGAAGAAAAAGATAATTGGAGATGTACCTATGTCGTCTAGCACTCTAGCTGCCGGCCGCGCTCCCGCTATCCCGTGTCGGACGAGGGGTAGGCGTGGGAGAAAGGAGATGACGAAGGACAAGGGAACGCAGGGGCTGCCGAGCGAGAACCAACGAACTGAGCGTATCGATCGGCCCTCACAATTTTTTAGGAGTCCACTCCCTTTCACAAACTTACAACGGATTTATCATTTCACAAACTGGTTGGTCACATCTAAATTTTGTAACGGTCCCGTCATTACATTTAATTTCTCATAATTTTAATTTCGTAACGCCTATTTTTCCCCATCAGATTAGAGTGGATGGACAGCTCCTAAAATCGCCAATCACCATAACAGTTGTAAATCTTTACATCTTTACATAATAATAAAGCAAATTGGGTTTCTGATCGTTCGTTCAAATAATTACCCCCAAAAAAGTCTTCTACGCCCTTAAAGATTTGTATGTATTTCTTCAACTTTTATAAATATGTTGTTATAAGGGTGTGTACTGCTTATATATAACCTTTGATATTTACCAAAAAAAAACCTTTGATAGAGAAAAAAATCATCAATAACAATGTCCGTAGTTAGTTGTTTCGGTGTTATATTTCTGGCTGTTGTGAGTATTTTTCTCTACAAAAAGAGAACTATGTTGAGAGATAAGAATGGAGAAAGAATAGTGGTTGGGCCTACTTGTCCGCCCCATTGGCCAAAACGGCACAACCCAGCGTGAGGTAGGCGTGCGAACGCAAGTATGAATGCACCGACCTTGAACAAGGGTTCACTTAGCCTTTCTTTTAGAAAATTACCAAAAGTTGATGCAGCGGCCCACACGTCAGTGACACCATTTGGCAGATGGCCTGTGTGTGCTTCTAGCCAGCCGAGCATAAATTTGAAAGAGATGTCTGTCGAGACGTGCGTTGCACGTGCACGTTTACTAGTCACCATAACAGTTGTAAATCTTTACCTAATAATAAAGCAAATTGAGTTTCTGGTCGTCAGTCCAAATAATTACCCCCGAAGTAGTTATAAATTACCCGCTATGCCACCCGTGAGTTAAGAAAATGATTCGCTTTTTTTATAAAGTCGCCGCCGTGATCAATGATTTTATAGATATCATACCCAATTTACAGCATGGAGACGCTAGCAGCGTGGTGGCTAGAGCCTGATTTTCCAGCTCCTTTTTTCTCAGGCGCCTCATCCATCCTCCTACCCCTTCATGGCCCGGCCTGTAGGGCGTGATGCCTTTTTTTTCATTTTATCTTTTCTTTTCTCATTTTTGTTTCAGTTTTTCCTTCTTTAAATTAATTCGAAAATTACAAATTATCAAAAGTTTCCAGTTTCAAAAAAATGTTAGAGAAATTATGAAACGTGAGTGAATTCAAAAATATTCGGGAAGCAATAATTTTTTTGCAGTTTCAATAAATGTTGGTGATTTTACAAAACTGTTCGCAAATTACAAAAAAATACAATCTGGAAAAACATGCCGGGAAGTAAAATCATGTTCACGATTTTGAAAAAAATGATTGTGTATTCAAAACATATTCGTGAATCTGAAAAAAAAAGTCCATGAAATTTAAGGAAATATTCAAAAAATCAAATATTTTTGCGAACATAAAAAATTATCCCCCAATTTTAAAGAAGCCATTGATTCAAAAAATGTTAGCTGAGTCAAAAATATTCATGAATTCAAAAACCATTCATGCATTTCACTAAATGTTTGTCTAAACAAAACAAATGTTCATGATTTAAAAAAAATCCTAATTAAAAAAGATGTCTGTCGATTCGATTTTTTTTTTGCGAAGTGAGAAGTATTTTATGGCTAGGATTTAATTAGTTTTTGGAAAGTCTTTATATGTCTAGGTGTTCGGAGTAGTTCGTGGTCCATGAAATTTGTTTTTAAAGTTTTAAATATTCCCTTGCGCGAGACAATGGTGTGTCGTGCAGTGGCAAACTCATTGCCTTGGGATTTATCACGTCCAATGCATTGCGATCACGTGGATATCCTGTCCATCATCAACGAGGTTGGGAAGAAAGATATGTGGCAACATGGTGAGCCACCGTGTTAAAATAGAGAACACTCATATGTCTCGGTATTGAATCATACTTATTTGGCTAGCATGTAATTTTTTTGTCCCCCGTTGCAATGCACGGGCATGTTTGCTAGTATATAAATAATTGATGTATTATATATAGGTTACAATTAATTTATTCTAAGGATATATATTGGTACAATTAATGTATTCTAAGTAATATATAAATAATTAATGTATTATATATACAGGTTACAATTAATGTATTCTAAGTATATTCGCACAATTAATGTATTCTAAGGAATATATAAATAATTAATGTATTATATATAAGTTACAATTAATGTATTCTAAGGATATATATTGGCACAATTAATGTATTCTAAGCAATATATAAATAATTAATGTATTCTATATGTAGATTATGTAATTTAAGGATATAAGTAATCACTTATAGTGATAGACATATTTTTGGAGGTGGTGCATTATATCCTTAAATTGAATCTCTTCCTCCTCCTCCCTCCCTCCCTCTCTCCCTCTCTCTCCATATATAGATGCAAACAGTGTGTAGATAGAGCGAGCAAGCATATTGCAGTGTACCCCCATCAGAAAACATATATACACAGTTACCAAGGAAGTATTTGCAATTTCAATTGCATTGTCTTAATGGCCAAGCGCACCGGCCTTGCTCATGCAGCCACGCTGCTCTCGCTGTTGCTTCTCATGTGCTTTGCTATCCATGTACATTGTAAGTCACGTCCTGAGTTACTAGTAATTCCCCTTTCTCACATAATGAATCATGTTACTAATATTATAATCACATCGAAATGATACAACTGAAAAAGAGTTTAACCCTCATCACTACAAACTAGTATGCCCTACTCGTGCATTTTTTATCTTTACAAATAATTCTAGCTTGTTCTCTAGTTGATTGGACACTACCACAAAGGTTCTCGGTGGTTATTCCTGTTCCATTTTATGTTTGTATACACGTGTTCCTAGATCCATAATCGTCATTCGATTTGGTAATCAATATATACTGATGGATATTAACTGTTGATACATATTTTTGTCGTGTAGGCCGAACCATGGAAGACAAAGTAAGCAAGAAGATTAATATATCACACGGATTATGCGTGCATAAGGGTTGGTCCTGCGAAAGTCGATTCAATTGCGACTGTTGTTTACTAAGCAACATATGCTATACTACAATGGGCTTATGCATGGAAGCGTGCAAATAAAATACATATTCTTCTTCACCCACGTTGGCGACGCCGGCCCATCCCCCATTGCCTTCCCATACGCTATGATCAGTTTTGTGTTGTTCCAAGTGATCACGTTGATTCGTCGGCTGGTGCACAATTTAGAAATAAAGAACAACATTGTTATTTATTTATTGAAATTCAACTGCTTACTGTAATCATCGTCATATATACTACGCATTATTAGTTTGAGAGGTCAGTGTCTAAAAACTATATGTTACTTACATGGTGCGTAATAATATATGCACAATTTCGGTAGTGGTAAAGAGTGTCAGGCAACCAACCCGATTCCCTCATGGTCCTCTGGTGTGACCACGTGCGCTTGTCCCATTCCGTGCGTAGGCCGACAACTGTTGACCAACCCCCTCCCTTCATGCTGCCTATGTGTTTTGGGCCAGCCAAACTAGTGAGATCACACTTTCGCTTTTGTGAAGATTCTTTTATTTTCATGTTTTTTTTTCATGTTTGTTTTCCTTTTCTTTTGGGGTTTTTATTTTCCTTTTATTCTTATGTTTATATTATATATTTTGTTTTTCATTTCCTAAACTTTTTTTGAATCATGAACATTTTTCGTTCATCAAATTGAAAAGGTGTTCACCAATTCAATATTTTGTTTGCTTCTTAGTTTGCCACAATCATTGTTTGCTAGACACACCATTTTGGAGGAACACACATTTATCATGACTTGTTAGAATACTCTATGTGCTTCACTTATATCTTCTCAGCTAGGCAGTGGCTCTTGTGCTTCACTTCTATACTTGCTAGAGCATGGCGGTGCTTATATTTTATCACTTAAAGAATATCAATATTAAAGCTTGTTATTAACTACTCATTTAAGTGTCCGACATGGTATGCCGGGGATGCATGCGAATTTTTACGTCTCATTGAGATCTTTGAGTGCTGTCATAACCGGGGGTGCGCGATGGTTAACTCCTAGCAACCTTCTCCCTATGGGCATGCGAGTAGTACTTTGCTTCGAGGGATAATAAACGTTCACAATAAAGATATGAATTCTTTATGACTAATGTGAGTCCATGGATAATACTTTGCTTTGATGATTAACTCCTAGCAACCTCCTCCCTTATATCTTCCTCAAAACAGCCAGCATACCTATCTATCATGTCATTTCCCTAGCCATTCCGAGATATATTGCCATGCAACTTCGCCCGTTCCGTCTTACACTAGTAGAAAAACGACCTTACCTTCACCTCATTAGTCCCGGTTCGATTACGGCATCGTTAGTCCTAGTTCGTGGTGTACCTATAGTCCCGGTTTGTGTCACAAATCGAGACTAAAGGGGTGATGGTAGGCTAGGGTCAGGCCGGGGCCCCACGAGCCACTTTAGTCCCGGTTTGTGACACAAACCGGGACTATAGGATAGACCTTTAGTCTGGGTTGGAGCCACCAACTGGGACTAAAGGGGTCTAACCTTTTAGTCCCGGTTGGTGGCTCCAACCTGGACTAAAGGGGTTCTGCA
>NC_041389.1:70129428-70199009 GCF_002162155.2 Triticum dicoccoides
GTATTGCCTTATCAGTTTTGAAAAAATAACAAAATAAAATGATAAAAACTTCAAAAATTAAAATCATTCGAGATGTAGTTATGTTACTACATATACTAGTTAGGGAAATTTAAAAACATATTTTTTGACATGTTTTGCAAAAAAAGTGTTATGAAAAAGTAAAACGACTATAACTTTTGCATACGATGTCGAAAAAAAGGTATAATATATCAAAATGTTCAGCACAAAGAACCGATTCCCGATTTCGACCGCCGTAGGCCGTTTTACAAATTTTAGAATCCTCAGATTCTAAAAGGAAAAAAGTTATCCTCAAATTTAACTTTTTTTGAATTTTGGTCAAACAGTGGTCAAACTATGGTCAAATTACTTATTCAAGAAATATTAGTGTTAATAAATAATTATTATTTTTAGAATAATAGTTTCAAACTCAAACGGTGAAACGTGCGACTTCATGCTCAAGCTAAACTCCTAAGGGTTAATAGGATTGACAACTTACTATTGTCAGAAAAACAACAAGTGCAGACTTGGAAACTAGGGGGAATAGAACTCGAATGTTAAGCGTGCTCAAGCTGTAGTAGTGAGAGGATGGGTGACCGGTTGGGAAGTTAGACAATTTGGAATGAGTGCTCCACACTTGAGCGGTGATGAGCGGTGATATGGGCCCAATTGGATAGGCCGGACACCTGAGGACTCCCGAATCCAGGACTCCCTCAGTAGCCCCCGAACTTGCCTTCAATGACGATGTAGTATCCGGCTTCATGTCTTCAGCTTTGCAAAGCGGGTTCTTTAACATACTTCGGATCGACGGTAGTCCGGCTTTGGCCTCCATGTTCTGCCTTTATGATCTCTTCCTGCCGTCGCCTCGATTTCCACGCGTTAGGTGAATGCGAACGGTCCATTATTTTATTTCCAATAAGATCCTTGACCTACGTGGGCGACATCTATATAAAGAGGCCAAATCCCCAAACGCCACTCCACATCACGCAAAAGAGCATCAGAGCGAAAACCACGAAAAAATCCACAACATGACGAGCGCCCCTGGCTCTTCCTCGCACCCCCATGCTCTCAAGAGGGTGATTGGCGAAGCTGTTTTGTATCTCATCTCCAGCTGAGTCAACTTCAGACTCAGGGATATCTCCCACGGATCTAGTCTCTGTACGAGCAGGTTTGGCTTCAATGGGTAATGATGCGCTAGCAGAGAATTTCCCCAATCCCAGCGAGGAGGAGAGGGCGTGCTTCATCTTGTTTCTTTTGAGGGGCTTAGGATTCCCGATTCTTCCCTTCCTCAGGGGTCTGTTGGAATTTTATGGGATCTAGCTGCACAACCTCACGCTAGGTTCAATCCTGCATATCTCGGGTTTTGTTGCTCTCTTCGAGCTGTTCTTAGGCTGTGAGGCTCATTTTGAACTATGGAGAAAGTTCTTCTGCCTTGTCCCCTGCCATCGAGGCAGATCTATATTTTAAGTGGGCGGCGCGGAAGTGTGGCGCATACCCGGATCAGGTAACCCTGTCATAACTCCCAAGAAGGGGTCCGAAGAATGGTCTTCGGAATGGTACTATATTGAAGATGTTCCAATTCCGAACCCAGTTCAGCGCGGCTTCCTGAATTCTCCAGTGCTCCTCCGAAGAAGCTGCTGAATTGGCGTCCCCGAAACCCCAAGCAAGAAGACAGTGTAGAAGTACTCAGGTTAGTCAGCAAGATTAGAGTACTTGCCCACTACGGACTATCGGTAATTGAAGTCATGGCTATCACAATAAAGCGATGTATCCAGCCCCTTCAGTCCAGGGTGACCCCTTTATGGTGTTACATCGGGGAAGACAACTCATCTCGCTAGCGCGAGGGCCCGGATACCTCAGCTGCTCTGGCCGCTATTCTGGCAGATCTTTACAAGGGGGAGGAAGAAGAATTTCTCTGCTTAAATTGCCGGGAAGGCTTTAACCCTATTGACTGGGTAAGCTTGTTGTTTTATCAGCATTGTTCTACCTTGTTTTTTTTGAAACCTTGAACAGTAGGAGCACCTCCCACTGTTATTTTTGTATTAACATGTAAAAATACAAGTTACATAGTGGTTGTACAAGTGTCACCATCCCATTGGGTGGTGTGTTGGTGTGCTAATGTAAGGAGGAGAGGATGGTGGGTATGAGGTGTTTGTGCTTTTCCTTGACCCTATAGGCAAGGAGAGAGAAGTCTTTCTTAAACCTATCCAACCAGGACTATTTTGTCGAGGTAATCCCCCTGAAGTGCTTATTGTTGCGTTCCTTCCATAAGCTCCAAGCCGCAAGTAAGAACATCTCCATAAAAAGAGGCCCATCCCAACGTTGTTTGGCTGTGGTCACATTTTGAAGACGTGGCATTCCATGTGGCCAGGATAGGCCCATAGTAGCCCAACAATCAGTGCTGAAGTGGCATTCAAAGAACAAGTGCTCCAATGTTTCCTCGATCCTCAGACCACATAGAATGCAGTTATGGTCATCACCAATGTTGTAGTGCCGTCGTTTGAGCATGTTTCTGGTGTTGAGGCGATCAGCCAGGAGTAACCACCCAAAAACTTTGATTTTCATGGTTGACCTTGATTTCCAAATCCAACCAAAGGCTTCATGTGCTCGAATATCTCTGAAATAGAACGTATAATATTTATGCGCGGTGAATTGATCTGAACCCCATGCATATGTCCAAACATCCGTCTCCTCAGATAGGGTAGCCGTGGACAGATCCGATTGCATCTGTCGAACTTCAGTGTGGGCTTGTTCTGAGAGCGGTAGATGAAACGCCTCCCGTAATGCCGTGATGGACAAGAAATCCCCGACAGAGATATCTTCATTAATGGTGTAGGAGAAAGCTAGAGGATCATGCTCACAATGAAGACCCCGGCTTTTGCGAGGATCCGGATATATTTGTGGAGTTTGATGATGGAATCTATTATCAAGCCAGTGTTGACGGCTCGGAAGTGGCCATCACAGCCGACTACCCTGGCCTTTACCCTTTCATTAAGGTAAGTGTTCGCAAACCATCTTCACAAAGAGTATCCCTTGTTTGCACCTCACCCATTACCCTGAACTGCGTTACATAGGATCGGCGCTCAGATAGCCGAACCCAGTCGAGGGCGGCCCCAAGGACGGCCGCATCTTCGTGGGATGAGCGTTCAAAACGAAAGGAGACCGGGAGCGCCGCTGATCCTCCTCCATCGTCAAAGAGATATGGCCTTTAATATGTGCCTAGGTATAAGACTGAATTGTCATATTTCTCCCCCCTTTATTATCCCAGGAGGAGCACACAGCGAACCGTACCCAAAATCCTGGCTAGCCGAGCTTTGGCCAATCTGGCGCTGGACTCATCAACGAGGACGAGGGCCCATACGAAAGCGGCACCGACTAATCCATCTCGTGAGGATTCGAATGACGTATCCGTCACCAAATCCAAAGTGGAGAGCGCGATGAATCATCGTTGCCTGAAAGAGACCCTGCGCACTTCGACTTTTACCGAGCAGGAATTTACCGCCCTTAGCACCGTGGACACATATATTCGGGCCGCCCGGGATGGACTGACTGGAGTTGCTCATCTGTTCTCAAAGGATATGCAGGTGACTACTTGTGCAAATTTAATAGATATGTGCCAGTAGCCCCCGAGACTTGAAGCGGTATAGACTAACCGATTTAAGGATCGTTATGACCACAGGTTCTCAAAGAAAAGAACAACGCGTTGTCCCAGGAGCTTGAAACAAGCCGGACATAGCTTAATGCTGCCACCTTGGAACTAGAGGAAATGAAGAAAAGCCCAATGACCACTGACGAACAGAGAAAACTAGAGGAGGAAATGAACAAGCAATCCGACTGATTAGGAGCTTACAGGCTCAACTGTCGGCCGCGCAAGAAGAGAACAAAAAGTTGAAAGGAGGCATATTCGGTATGTCCTTTGATCTATCCAGGGGACTCATATAATCTAATAATATGACATCTTATAATTTTGTCCTTGCAAGTCTGTTAACCGGGCGCCCCGAAGAGGAAGTGTCCGGTTTCCAAGGTGATGTTATAAGAGAACTGTCTAAAGTGCACGAGCGGGCCCGGAGAGCCATGAAGAACATGATCAAAGCCTTATGGCCATTCGATACTGTCGGTGTCCTGGATTTGGGGGTATCCAGCCCTGCCTGCCTGCAGCCCACCACATGGCTCCATCGACGACCTGGTATGGCCCAGCTTCAGCATCAACAACTCAAGACCCTCGCGAGGGCCAAGCCTCGCGAGGCGGACGACGCCAAGACCCCCGAGGGGATCGGCCTCCTTAGGCTGGCTCTCGAGGGGTGTAGAGTTCTATGCAAGGTTCATCTCACGAGGCTCAGCTGACGTGAGCCATGACGACCAAGGCCAGGCGGGCGCTAGGCGGGCGCAGAGCGCATGTTTCCTCTTTGGTGCAAAGGAGGCAAGCCACGAGCGCGGAGTCCCGAGGAATCAGCCAAAGGTTTCCATTCTGGTGCAACGAGACCAAGACTGCCAGCACGGCATGAAAGAGGTCATCAACGAGCCCACCGTAGCGTCACGAGTAGAGGCTTTTCGCAGGCGAAGACTACTTTTGTCAGGATAAGTTGTACTGCTTGTCCCCTTTCAAATTCGGCTGTGTGGGATCCCTTCCCGCCAACATTTGGGAAGAGGACCAAGGCCTCTATAAATAGGACTAGCCACCACCATAGAAGGGGATGGGACAGGACAAGTCGAACGAGCTCACACCACACTAGCTCAAGAACACCTCGCCTCCTGAGGCCAGTTCGTCCACTGTACTAGTTAATCCTCAGCCCCCCGAGGCAATCCACCAAAACATTGGACTAAGGTATTACACCGCAAAGGTGGCCCGAACCAGGATAAACTGCTGTGTCTCTTTGTCTCTTTGAGCTTGTCGCGCTAGGCTTAGAGGATTGCGAGTAGGCAGGCTGGGTAGGTTGAGATCTCCGCACGCACCCCAGAGTTGAACCTCTCAAGGGTTTGCGGATCCCATAATCCGACATTTGGCGCGCCAGGTAGGGGTGCGTCAGATCTTCTCTTCTGTCAACCAGTCCTCCACCGCTCCACTGACGCCATGAGCAACACCCCGAGAGCGCATGTCGAGCATTGGGTCGTCCAGGCCTCCTCGGCAGCGCCCGCTGTCGTTGTCAAAACCAGAGGATCTCGGGCAGGGGGTCCCGATCTGTACGTCTAAGGCTAATGGTAACAGGAGGCAAGGGAGACGATGTTTTACCCAGGTTCGGGCCCTCTCAATGGAGGTAAAACCCTACTTCCTGCTTGATTGATCTTGATGATATGAGTATTACAAGAGTTGATCTACCACGAGATCGTAGAGGCTAAACCCTAAGAGCTAGCCTATGGGGATTATGATTGTCCCTATATGGACCAAACCCTCCGGTTTATATAGACACCGGAGGGGGCTAGGGTTTACACAGAGTCGGTTACAAAGAAGGAGATCTAATATCCGGATCGCCAAGCTTGTCTTCCACGCAAAGGAGAGTCCCATCCGGACACGGGACGAAGTCTTGAGTCTTGTATCTTCATGGTCCAACAGTCCGGCCAAAGTATATAGTTCGGCTGTCCGGATACCCCCTAATCCAGGACTCCCTAAGTAGCCCCTGAACCAGGCTTCAATGACGATGAGTCCGGCGCGCAGTTTGTCTTTGGCATTGCTAGGCGGGTTCCATCTTCGAATACTCCAAAGTACCTGTTGTAACGTACAATGTCCGACTTCCCATCGATGTTGTACTCCTCGGCTTCTGTGCTTCAATAATGGTCATCTCCACATGTCGAACGAATACAAGGAGCCGGAGCATTTTTGCATTTGCCACCCTGGCCTTGCAAGCAAACCGTCTATTTGAAGAGACGGGGATCCTCAGATCCAAACCTCACCTTCTTCCCTTGAGCGAGCATCCAGCAGAGCGCGCCCGGAAAAAACCATTCCAACATGGCCGGTCGCCGCGGCTCCTCCTCTCGCTCCCTTAGCTCTAAGCCAGGTGATTGGGAAGAGTGTTCTGTTCCCCATAGCCGTTTAGTAGAGTTGCAGACCCAAGGGTTTCTTTCGCCCGTGTTCATGGTCCTCGTCCGAGCCGGACTAGCCACTTATGATGGCGGGGAGCAAGCAGAGAGATTTCCTAGCCCATCTCAGGGGGAGCGAGTATGCCTCATCCCCTATTTGCTAAGAGGCGTCGGGTTTCCAATCCACCCATTCCTTCGCGGGCTCCTGGAGTTTTACGGCCTCCAATTGCACAACTTCACCCCTGCATCCGTGCTGCACATCGCAGGATACGTTGCCCTTTGCGAATTGTTTCTGGGCTGCGAGGCTCACTTCGAGTTATGGAAGAAGCTATTCTGCCTCGTCCCTCGCAACCAGGGGGAATCCATATGTCAAGTGGGCGGAGCCGAAATATGGCGCGTCGCCGAGACCGAATACATGTCCGGTACTCCCAAGAAGGCACCTGAGAACTGGCCCTCGGAGTGGTTTTATGTTGATGATGTTCCCCTTCCGGATCCAATCCGGCCGGGCCTCCCTGAGTTCAATAACACTCCGCCGAAGACACGCCGAAGTTGGCGCCCTCGGGGCCCCCAAGAGGAAGATACCAGAGAAGTCCACTTCCTGATGAGCAGGATAAAGATACTGGCCAAATCAGGGCTGACAATAGTCGAGGTTATGGCAATATGCATAATGCGGGAGGTGCAGCCACTTCAATATCGGGGGAAGCCCATGTGGCACTACAATGGGGAAGATGATGCCACCCGCTGTGGTCGTAAAGGTTCGGACTCCGCCACTGCTCTGGCGAGAATACTGTCCGATGGCCATCCACCCACTTGGCAAGCTTGTCTTGGGTGGCCGCAGGCACGTGGGCTAGCATGGTGCCAAAATCGAAGTGGGAATCAAGGTTCCGGAGGTTGCTGAAGATGCGTGAGAGTGCGTGCCTGAGGAGGCCCCGGCTCCTCTCCTCAACAAGTTGGCGAGCTTTTGCGGTCTGATCTTCCAGGTGGGTCACGATATCAGTGAAGAAGCGGAGATGGCTGGCAAAGTCGTTCTCGTGCGGGTGAGGAGCGCTCTCGTCACAAATGTCACCCAAGGCGTTGTTGGCTCTGACCCGCAGACCTTGGAGCATGGAGCCGTGCTTGCGTTCCAATATCAGGCGACCGCACTTTTTACTCGAAGCCTTCTTCAGGAGGGAGGTAGTGTCTTTGACTTGCTTCTACAGAGAGGATATCTCGGCACGGGCAGAACTCAGGGCAGATTCGGAGGAAGCCAAGGCTCCTCGGGCAGCGCTCTCACACTGCTCCAGAGATTGCAGCTCAGCCTTCAGGGCAGAGGTCCAACCCTCAAGCTCAGCCTCGAGCAACTCTAGATCCAGGCGGTGCCCCTCAACCAACTCAGCACGCGCCTTCGCTACCCTCTCCTCCAACTCCAGCTGGACCTGAGCCTCCCGAGCGGCAGTGGCGTCCTCAGCCGCAGCAGCCTGCCGCTCCCTCACCTCCAGCCTCTCCAATGCCAGGCTATGCTCCGTGGTCTCCAGCATCAAATCTTCATGCTGCCTTAGGAGCTCCACCTCAGCATGGGCCGCCTCGCCTGGTGAGGAGGCCAGGAGGGCGCGACGCTCCTCGACTTCACGCTCAAGAGCCACATTTGAAGACAGAAGATCTTGCTCTCGCTCCTCGGCCGCCTCACGGCGGCGGTTGGCTGCCCCAGCCTCTTCCATGGCGCGGGCGCAAGCTTCGCCAGAAGTTGCGAGCGAGGCCGCCGCACGCGCTTCGGCTTCATCACACTAAAGTTTCCCAAGGTTAATTGCAACCTTCAGCCGCTTCGACTCATGCTCCAGGAGGCGGTTCTCTGCCTCAAGCCTGGTGTTGACGTTGGCGAGCTCCCCGCCAAGATGGATCATTGCGCGCATCACATCATCAAAGAGCCCGAAGCGCATGGCGTTGCGCTCACGGGCGAGCGCGTGCTTGTCGCCAAGACCTTCATCGACCCCGGAGGCCGCTCGGGAGGCGCTGGTTGCCCCGCAAGCCGCCGGCCAGGGCTGGCTAGTGTAGCCCCACAACTTGAAGATGAAGGCCACCCAAGGGGCACCCCCTACCGGCAATAACAAGAGGGAGGATCACCGGTGCATCCCCCGTCTCACGGGCTGAATCGCAGGGAGAAGGAGCAGGGAGCCCAGTTCCGGGGCACCCCTGCGGCGTCACGGCGACTGGAGACGGTCCCGCGCCTTGCGGAGGATCATGGCGCCGGGGGCTGTGCGCGGGCATCAAGATGGAATTCTTGGGGACGCCTGCTTCCCGACGTTTTGCCTTCATGGGAGCCCTACAAGACCTCAGTCGCGAGGAGACGCAACATGCAAGGGGATCAAGAGCAAAGGTACTTACTCATTGGAAGCCACGTATCTCCTCGGCTTCAGCGGCCGACGGGTGCCGTCGTTGCGGCACGGGGACCTCTTCCTCTTCAGGAGCGACTCAAGGCACAAGCGGGGTCAACTAGACCCAGACGGGCAATCCTCGGGAGGGGGAGCGCTCGGCGGGGCAGCCGGGGTAGGGACCCCGGGAGCAGGGGCGCCCGGCGAGATCTCCTGGCTTGCGGCTCTGGAGCCATTGGTGGGCTCCTCGCTGCCAGCAGCCACTTTGGAGCCACCACCCTGGGCATCAGGGGCCTTAGCCTCCGGAGCTTGGGGTCGTGTCAGTTCTGCGGCAGCTCCTTCCGGAGCCCCAGGAGCCTCGGCCTCCTGGGCCACCAACAGCGTCGGGCCTTCGGAGGAGCTCTCGACAGCTACTGGGGGCGCGCGCCCCCTGCCTCCACACTCGGGGCGCACTCGGCAGGATCAATCAAGAGTGGAGCCACGAAGACAGGGTTCTCATGGGGCCCCTCAAGGCCCTCTGGAAGCAACCCCCACTCGTCGAACAGAGGCATCTACCCAGCAAAGGCCTCCTTGTTTGAGCACAGATAGAGAAGGCAGCCACCCCCCGGAAGGTGATCAGCGGGCTCGGACTCACCCGTCAGGTGTTTGAGCACCATGCTCAAGGTGTCGGCAGCCAACGATGGCCTCTGCAGCCTCATCCGATCTTCGACGCCTGTGAAGTCCCACATTGGGCGAGAATGGCGCTGGAGGGGAGCGATGCGTTGCCTAACAAATTCCTTCACCATCGTTGGCGCCGTAACTTCCAGTTCTAGAAGTTTCACCAACCTCTTCCAGACGAAAGCAAGGTGCCGGTCGGAGAGCCTCTCGTGGCACCAACCAGAGCTAGGCGAGGCCGGTGCCCCAGGAGTCAAGAGAAGGGGGCTATACGTGCGGGCATCCATAAGAAGCCACTGCTTCCAGAATCCCTTCGCAGCAGGCGAGAGCTCAAAGTCGATTCCCAAATCAGCAGTTGCGGCCACAGCCTCAAAGGTCGCGTACCCAAAGCATTGGCAGGCATCGACCAACCGCAGCAAGAATAAATGGTGAAATAAGGCCACGAAAGGAGTGATGCCAACCATGGCCTCGCAGAGGAAGGCGAAGACAACAAGAAGGATAACAGAGCGGGGATCCAGATGCAGCAGGTGGATCCGGTAATGCGATATCACAACATTGAACAAAGGCAAGAAGGGAGGAATCAACCTAGTGAGAAGAGCATGGAGATAGATGGGGATCTCGGTGGCGCTCATCTCTCTTGCTCGCCAATATGTAGGGCGGATGACCGTCGCCCTCCCCTCATTCGAGTCGGCAGCGAGCGCATGGAGAACCTTGTCCATCCCCTCCTGATTGATCACCGTTGACTGCTCAAGGGTTGGCTCCAGGGCCGGTAGAGGACTGGCCGGGGCTAGCAGCTTCCCCTTCTTCTTCCTCGGCTTGGGGGCCATGACGAGTGCCAAAAGAAGGGCGAGGCGCCGGCGCTGGATATATGGACGTGGCAGCAAGATTGGAAAGGAGGAAAAAGGTCCGAGCATGGTAATCTACGAAGAGCGAGCTGTACTAGCAATGGGCGACTGCCGGGCCTACCAGATATCAAGGCGGCGTGGGGAAGTGGAGACGCCCATGTCCCATCAACCGCCACATGTCATCAAGGCCGCATGCGGTTAGGTACCGCGGCGCTCTGCCCTTGCCCTTTGTCTTTGCCTGGAAGCCAAGTCCGAGCGCGCCTTGGGCCCGGGGGCTACTGTCGGTGTTTTGGATTTGGGGGTATCCGGCCCTGCCTGCCTGTGGCCCACCACGTGGCTCCATCGACAGCCTTGTACGGCCCAGCTTCAGCATCAACAAGTCAATACCCTCGCGAGGGGCCAAGCCTCATGAGGCAGACGACGCCAAGACCTTCAAGGGGATCGGCCACCTTAGGCTAGCTCCCGCAAGGTTCACCTCACGAGGCTCAGCTGGCGTGAGCCATGACGACCAAGGCCTGGCGGGCGCAGAGTGCAGGTTTCCTCTTCGGTGCAAAGGAGGCAAGGCACGGGCGCGGAGTCCCGAGGAATCAACCAAAGGTTTCCATTCTGGTGCAACGAGACCAAGACTGCCAGCACGACAGGACGGAGGTCATCGACGAGCCCACCGCAGCGTCACTATGAGAGGCTTTTTGCAGGTGAAGACTACTTTTGTCAAGATAAGTTGTACTACTTGTCCCCTTTCAAATCTGGCCGTTGTGGGATCCCTTCCCGCCAACATTTGGGAAGAGGACCAAGGCCTCTATAAATAGGACTAGCCACGACCATAGAAGGGGACGGGACATGACAAGTCGAACGAGCTCACACCACACTAGCTCAAGAACACCTCACCTCCTGAGGCCAGTTCATCCACTGTACTAGTTCATCCTCGGCCCTCCAAGGCAGTCCACCAAAACCCTGGAGTAGTGTATTACACCGCAAGGTGGCCCGAACCAGGATAAACTGTTGTGTCTCTTTGTCTCTTTGAGCTTGTCGCGCTAGGCTTAGAGGATTGCGAGTAGGCAGGCTAGGTAGGTTGAGATCTCCGCACGCACTCCAGAGTTCGAAGCTCTCAAGGGTTTGCGGATCCCATAATCCGATAGACGCCCCTCCAGAAAGTATGGAGGGTTTGGTGAACCTGTTCAAAGGTGCTCTGCGCTGTTTGGAGCTATGGAAGTCGCCGGCATGCCGGGAAGGTGCACGAGAGGCATGGGCAATGGTGAAGACGCGCTACACCGGACTCGATCCGAATCATATGGCCCGAGTTGGACCTCAGGGACCAGACAGGAAGGAAATCCCTGTGAACTTATGACCAAGTGATGATAGCTGCGAAATATTCGCAAGAGGACTGTAGGTAGATAGTCTTATAGATGGCATAGAGAAAGAGTAGGAATTCGATTCTATGTAACAACATACTTTATCATCGAACTATATCTCTAACCGAACTTATCAAAATTTGCTATCACAGGCCTTCGGCTTCAACCTCCGAACCAAGAAGTTGGAGTGCGTGTCCGGATACTATGTTAAATGAGAAACATTCAATATGTCCGGAAACCAGGCAATCCGGTCATATTGCTCAAACAGAAAAAATTTGTTCAGGGAGTTATGTTATATTACTGTTTAACATAAGAAAGATCTTCCAGGGAAAATAGTTCCATTTGGGGTTCCTTTCCTTGAGTTGACATGCCGAATTATGCATGTCTAGGCTTATATCTGAGTTACGGGCAGCCTATCCCGTATTTATTAGTAAAAATAGTCCGTCGTTGCTTGCCGACCAATTATTCCCTTAAGAACGCTAGCTTTCGGCTTCACTCGTCTGAGGTACATATCAGGATAACCCGGTTGTAACAATCGCAGAGGTACTCCTTTTACACCCTAGCCGAACAATCAGGAACATAGGGCATAAGCACAGGAGCGAGGCAATCCAGCTTGGCAAAAACTTAAGTCATAGAGGTGCATATAATGGCAAAAAGATGTATAAAACAAATGATGTAGACAGTGTAAGCTATAAGCTTTTAATAATAAGCTTCATTAAAGAAGCCCCCAGTTATAGTGGGGTGTATACATTTAAGGATGTGCACCCCTAACAATTCGGCAGACCAGAACATCCCCTGGGAAAAAAGGAAAAAATAAGGAGAGGAGAAGGAGAAAGCTAGTCAAAGTAAAAAATAAAGACACCGAACTATGCGTAAAATCTTTGGAGCCAAGCGGCATTCCATGGGTTCGGCTCAAGGCGAGTATCCAGTTCTTTACGAAGGCGATAGGCTCCTCCTGTAAGGACTTCATCTATGATGAAGTGGCCCTCCCATTTTGGTTTGAGCTTATCCTTTTTCTTCTCCGGGAGGCACAAAACGAGGTCGCCGACATTATATGTCTTAGCCCGCACTTCTCTGCTTTGGTATTGCCTGGCCTGTTGTTGATAGAATGAGGAACGGGCCTTTGCAACATCGCACTCCTTTTCGAGTCCGTCTAGGTCATCCTACCAATCGAGCTCGGCTTCTCGCTCTTCGACATGCGCACTCGAGGTGAGTCATGAATAATGTCACAGGGCAGTACAACTTATGCACCGTACACCATAAAGAAAGGTGTGTATCCGGTCGTTCGATTGGGCATGGTCCGCATCCCCCAGAGTACGGAATCGAGTTCCTCAACCCAGTGCTTATCTGATTCTCGTAAGGAGCGCACCAGTTTGGGCTTAATGACATTGTCCGTGATGATTCTCGTAACTTAGCACACCAGTTTTTCACCTCATCTATTGTGAAATTGGAGCCATTATCCGTGATGATACTGTGTTGGACACAATTGTGGTGTACCACGCCGGATATAAAGTCAACCACTGGCCCTGCTTCAGCTGTTTTTATTGGTTTGGCCTCTATCCATTTAGTGAATTTATCTACCACCAGCAAATATTTCTTTTTGTGGCTTCCCCCTTTAAGGGGTCCGACCATGTCAAGCCCCCAGACCGCGAAGGGCCAGGTGATCGGGATTATTCGTAAGGCGGTGGGAGGCATATGACTTTGGTTGGCAAAAAGCTGACAACCCACACAATGTTGGACAAGGGCTTGAGCGTCTACTCGGGCCGTTGGCCAGAAGAATCCTGCCCTGAAAGCTTTGCTTACAAGGGCCCGAGCTGCGACATGATGACCGCCCAGACCAGCATGTATTTCCACCAAGAGCTGTCGTGCCTCTTCTTCGGAGATGCATCTTTGGAGGACTCCGGTAGTGCTCTTCTTGTACAGTTCACCCTTGTTCACTTTGTAGGCTTTAGAGCGCCGAACTATGCGACGGGATTCATTTTGATCGTCTGGAAGCTCCTGCCTATTAAGGTAGGCTAGGAAAGGTTTGGTCCATGGAGCAATAAAAGCCATCATCTCATGAGCAGAGGGTATTATTTCGGCATCCGAACCCCCGATGGTATCTGCATTGTGTTCGGCTGTTGGGGGTGTGACCAGGTCTGTACTAGCTTCTTCGCTCTCATCCTGCCACACTACAGATGACTTAAAGAGCCTTTCCACAGAGGTGATAGGCGGTATAGGGTCGCACTTGGCGCCCATGCGAGCGAGGATGTCAGCTGCCTGGTTACTGTCTCAAGCGACATGATAGAATTCCAGTCCCTTGAACCGAGTTGAAAATTTTAATATGATGTTTCGATATGCCACCATTTTTGGATCTTTTGCATTGAACTCTCCATTGACCTGTGATATTGCGAGGTTAGAATCTCCGCGCACCTCGAGGCGTTGTACACCCATGGAGACAGCCATGCAAAGATCGTGTAAAGCGCCTTGTATTCACCTGCATTATTGGAGTTCGTATACATGATTTGTAATACGTAGCGGATTGTGTCCCCGGTGGGGGATGTCAAGATGACGCTAGCCCCCAGTCCGACTTGCATTTTGGAGCCGTTGAAGTACATAGTCTAGTTGTAGTATGAACTATACTCTTTAGGGAGTTCGGCTGCCGTCCATTTAGTGATGAAGTTGGCCAGCACCTGAGATTTAATAGCCCGGCATGGCTTGTATATTATTTTGATTTGTAGGAGTTCGATGGCCCATTTGGCTATGCGGCTAGTGGTGTCCCTGTTGTTGATAATGTCGTTAAGTGGTACTTCAGATGCCACTATAATCAAACACTCTTGAAAGTAGTGTCGCAGTTTTCGAGATGCCATAAAGACCGTATAAGCTAACTTTTGGTAGTGAGGGTATCGGCATTTGCATGGTGTGAGGACCTCCGATACGTAATAAACTGGCTTCTGGATGGGGAACTTGTGTCCCTCTTCCCCTCGCTTGGCGACGAGTACAACACTGACTACCTAGTGAGTTGCGGAAATATAAAGCAGCATGGGCTCGCCAACACCTGGGGCAGCCAGGATTGGGTTGCCTGCTAGTAAGGCCTTGATTTCTTCCAATCCGGTTGTGGTAGCGTCTGTCCATTCAAAGCTATCAGTGCGTTTAAGTAGCCTATAAAGTGGCAATGCTTTCTCTCCTAATCTGGAGATAAAGCGGCTCAAAGCCGCCACGCACCTTGCTAGTTTCTGGACCTGCTTTAGGTCTGTTGGTATAGTCAGACAAGGCTCAGATCTTAGCTGGGTTGGCTTCAATTCTTCTATGGGAAACAATATACACTAGCAGCGTTCCGGCTGGAACTCCGAAGACACATTTTTCTGGATTAAGCCATAGGGCGTATGTTCGGAGGTTGTCGAAGTTGAGGCGAAGGTCGTCCACCAGTGTTTTGATGTGTTTGGTTTTGATGACCATGTCGTCCACATATGCTTCAACAGTTTTGCCGATTTGTTTTTCCAAGCATGTTTGAATCGTACGTTGGTAAGTGGCGCCGGCGTTTTGAGGCCCGAAGGGCATAGTGTTGAAGCAGAAAGGGCCATACGAGGTGATGAATGCCGTTGCGGCCTGGTCGGATTCCTTCATTTTAATCTGATGGTATCCGGAGTAAGCGTCGAGGAAACACAGTGAGTCATGTCCTGCGGTTGCGTCGATGATCTAGTCAATGCAGGGCAGCAGGAAAGGATCTTTAGGGCAAGCTTTATTGAGGTCTTTGAAATCGACGCACAGGCGCTAGGATTTGTCCTTCTTTGGCACCATGACCAAGTTGGCTAGCCAATTCGGGTGTTTCATTTCCCTGATGAACGCGGCTTCTAATAGTCTGGCCAGCCCTTCCCCCATGGCTTGACGCTTGGGTTCAGAAAATCGCCGCAGTGTCTGCTTGACGGGTTTAAACCCCTTAATGATGTTTAGGTTGTTTTCGACCAGCCTGTGTGGGATCTCGGGCATGTTCGAATGGTGCCGGGCGAAGATATCACAATTTTCGTGTAAGAATGCATGTAAGGCGTGATGCCTGCTTGAACTACGTCGGTATTTCCCCAAAGAGGAAGGGATGATGCAGCATAGCGTCGGTAGGTATTTCCCTCAATGATGAGACCAAGGTTATCGAACCAGTAGGAGAACCAAGCAACACAACGTAAACAGCCCCTGCACACAAATAACAAATACTCGCAACCCGACGTGTTAAAGGGGTTATCAATCCCTTTCGGGTAACGATGCCTCGAATTGGCGAGAACACGTGATAAAGTTGTGATAGATATGATAAATAGATCACAAAATAAATAAAGTGCAGCAAAGTATTTTTGTATTTTTGGTTTAATAGCTCTGAAAATAAAAGCAAAGGAAAATAGATCGCAAAGGCAAAATATGATGAAAAGAGACCCCGGGGCCATAGGTTTCACTAGTGGCTTCTCTCGAGAAAAATAGCAAACGGTGGGAAAACAATTACTGTTGGGCAATTGATAGAACTTGAAATAATGATGACAATATCCAGGCAATGATCATTATATAGGCATCACGTCCAAGATTAGTAGACCGACTCCTGCCTGCATCTACTACTATTACTCCACACATCGACCGCTATCCAGCATGCATCTAGTGTAATAAGTTCATGGAAAAATGGAGTAATGCAATAAGATGATGACACGATGTAGACAAGATCTATTTATGTAGAAATAGACCACATTTTGTTATCCTTAATACCAACAATACATACGTGTCATTTCCCCTTCTGTCACTAGGATCAAGCACCGTAAGATCGAACCCATCACAAAGCACGTCTTCCCATTGCAAGATAAACAGATCAAGTTGACCAAACAAAACCCAAATATCGGAGAAGAAATACGAGGCTATAATCAATCATGCATATAAGAGATCAAAGATGACTCAAATAACTTTCATGGATAAAAACATAGATCTGATCATAAATTCAAAGTTCATCGGATCCCAACAAACACACCGCATAAAGACTTACATCGTATAGATCTCCAAGAGACCATTGTATTGATAATCAAGAGAGAAGAGAGGAAGCCATCTAGCTACTAACTATGGACCCGTAGGTCTATAAAGAACTACTCATGCTTCATCGGAGAGGCACAAATGGACATGATGAACCCCTCCGAGATGGTTTCTAGACTGGATCTGGTGTTTCTGGAACTTGCGGCGGCTGGAATTGATTTTTGTCGACTCCCCTAGGGTTTCTAGAATATTCGGGTATTTATAGAGCAAAGAGGCGGTGCAGGAGGCCAACAAGGTGGGCACAACCCACCTGGGCGCGCCTGGGCTCCCTGGCATGCCCTGGTGGGTTATGCTCCCCTTGGAGCTCCCCTCAGGTACTTTCTTGGCCCACTCGATATCTTCTGGTCCAAAAAAATCCACAAAAAGTTTCGCTGTGTTTGGACACCGTTGTAAAAAACAAGCAGAAAACAACAACTAGCGCTGGGCACTATGTCAATAGGTTTGTACCAAAAAATGATACAAAATGACTATAAAACATCCAAGAATGATAAAATAGTAGCATGGAACAATAAAAAAATTATAGATACGTTGGAGATGTATCAGCATCCCCAAGCTTAATTCCTGTTCGTCCTCGAGCAGGTAAATGATAAAAACAAAATTTTTGATGGAATGCTGCCTAACATGTTCATCACATTTTCTTTTCTTTATAGAATGGACATTTGGACTTTTATATGGTTCAAAGCAATATTCTAGTTTTGACATGAAGACTTTAATACTCAAGCATACCAACAAGCAACCATGTCTTTCAAAATATCAACACTAAAGCAAGTTATCCCTAGCCCATTATGCTCAACCATTGATCTATTCATGAAACACACTCGAATATTAGCTACACCCAATGCTCAAATACGATCATACCTCCCCTTAGTTGGTGCTTTATAAGAGAAGATGGAGACACAAATTCAAAAATAAAAATTGCATAAACTAAAAGAAAGGCCCGTTCGCAGAGGGAAGTTGGGATTTGTAGAGGTGCTAGAGCTCAAAATGAAAATTGAGAGATAAAAACATTTTAGGAGGCATACTTTTCCCACCAACGAAAATGCCTTAGGGCTCCCAACACTTTCCATGCTAGATACGTCATAGGCGGTTCCCAAAAAGAAAATAAAGTTTATTCCTTTTTCCACCATTACTTTCACTTTCCATGGCTAACCATATCCAAGGGTGCCCTCCATACCAACACTTTCCAAGGAATTTATTATTTGACAACATAAAGTAAATTCATTTGTCACGGGACTGGGCATCCCTAATACCTTTGTCGTACTCTTATGCAATGACAAGTGAATAAACACTCATCGTGAGAATAACACATCTAGGATAGAAAATATTGGCCATCCCTCACCGCCTCGCGAGCGGTACGAGCACACAAAAGAGAAATTTATTTTGAAAATTAGAGATGGCACATGCAAATTTGCTTAGAACGGCACGGAAATACCGCATATAGGTAGATATAGTGGACTCATATGGCAAACCTGGTTTAAAGGGTTTTGGATGCACAAGTAGTGATCATACTTAGTGCAAAATGAAGGCTAGCAAAAAGATTGAGAAGCGACCAACCAAGAAAGGGAAAATCTCGTACCCAAGCATTAGGCATAAGTAACACTGAACAATGCACCGCAAGTAGGATATAAATTTCATTGCATAACTATTGACTTTCGTGCTTGCATAGGGAATCACAAACCATAACATCAATATTCTTACTAAAGCATAATTACTCATCAACATGACTCACATATCATATCGTCATATCTCAAAACCATTACTAAGAATCAATTTATTTTGTCCAATGATCTTCATGAAAGTTTTTATTATATCCTCCTTGGATATCTATCACTTTGGGACTATTTTCATATGTTTCTTTTGATAAGCTCAAACAAATTTAAGTGAAGATCATGAGCATAATATTTTTTTCTATGAAAATAATCTAAGTGAAGCAACAAAGAATTTCTTAAAAAATTACTAACTCCCAAATAAATATAAGTGCAGCATGAGAGCATTTCTTCAAAAATAACAAAGCACACCTTGCTCAAAAAGATATAAGTGAAGCACTAGAGGAATTACATGGCTCTAAATAAGTGAAGCATAGCATGGTTTTTGGCTCTCTCAAAAAGGTGTGTCCAGAAAGGATTCAAGACTTAAAACACAAAGCAAAACAAGCAAAGACTCATATCATACAACATGCTCCAAGCAAAATTCATAATATGTGACGAATAAAAATATAGCTTCAAGTAAAATACCGATGCTTGTTAGAAGAAAGAGGGGATGCCACTCAAGGGCATCCCCAAACTTAGTTGCTTGATACTTCTTGAATATTATCTTGGGGTGCCTCGGGCATCCCAAGCTTAGCCTTTAGCTAATCCTTATTCCTTCATCCATCGTAAGATCACCCAAAACTTGAAAACTTCAATCACACAAAACTGAACAAAACCTTCGTGAGATCCGTTAGTGTAAGAAAGCAAACCACTACTATAAGTATTGTTGCAAACCCATTCATATTTTATTTTTTAATTGTATATACTGTATTCCAACTTTTCTATGGGAAAAAGTCTTCAAAGAAGACCATAGAATCATCAAAACAAGCACACAACGCAAAGAAAACAGAATCTGTCAAAAACAGAACAGTCTGTAGAAATCTAACTACTTAGAATACTTCTGTAACTCTAAAAATTCTGAACAATTAGGAAGACATGAATAATTTGTTTACTAAGATTCTGAAAAAATAATCAACTCAAAATAACTCTTGTGGTAAAAATTAAAATAATATCGTGAGCGCAAAAGTTTCTGTTTTCCAGCAAGATCAAATCAACTTTCACCCAAATCATCCCAAAGGCCTTGCTTGGCACAAACACTAATTTAAAACATAAAAACACATCTAATCAGAGGCATAATTGTGCATTTTATTGAAAACAGCAAGAAAACCAAAAAGTAAAAAGATACAAGTTGGGTTGCCTCCCAACGAGCGCTATCGTTTTATGCCCCTAGCTAGGCATTGATAATTTTAATGATGCTCATGTTAAAAGACATGAACTGAAGCACAAAGAGAGCATCACAAAATATGTGGGAAACATATTTAATTCTAACATGCTTCCTACGCATAGGAATTTTATAATCAAACAAATTATCAAGACAAGAAATATTTAGTAACCTGAAAATTTCTATGCAAGGAAGATGAAAGGAACAATAGCAATCTCAACATAACGAGAGGTAATTTAGTAACCTGAAAATTTCTACAACCATATTTTCTCTCTCATAATAATTACATGTAAGATCATAATCAAATTAAACAATATATCTATTATAGAAAATTTTCTCTTCATGATCCACATGCATGCAAAGTTGACACTCTTCCAATATAGTGGGATTATCATTAAATAAAGTCATGACCTCTCCGAACCCAATTTTATCACAAATTTCATAAGATTGAACACTCTCCAAATATGTGGGATTATTTTTACCTAGATTTGACACTCTTCCGAACCCACTTTCAATATTATTGCAAACATATTCCTCATGGGGCTTAAATAAACTATCAAGATCATAAGAATCATCATCACCCCAATCATGATCATTGCAATAAATAGCAGACATAACAAAGCAAGCATCCCCAAGCTTGGGGTTTTGCATATTATTAGCACAATTGACATTGACAGAGTTTATGTCAAAATCATTGTAATCATGCTTTTGATTCATGTAGCTACCATGAATCACTTCATAAATTTCTTCATCACAATTTGCAGATTCACGAATCTCAAGCAAAACTTCATGAAGATAATCTAATGCACTCAACTCACTAGCAATTGCTTCATCATGATTGGATCTTTTAAAAAGATTAGCAAGTGGATGGGGATCCATATCAATAGATTTTAGCAAGCGAAGATGCAAGCATATAGAAGGCACATGGCAACACAAGCAAAGATAGCAAACAAGATCGCACAAAAACAGATTTGACGTGAAAACAACGAACGAAAAAGAGGGCGAATAAAACAGCAAATTTTGTGAAGTGGGGGATAGGAAAACGAGAGGCAAATGGCAAATAATGTAAATTGCAAGGAGATGAGATTTGTGATTAGAAACCTAGTTGATGTTGAAAATCCTCCCTGGCAACGGCGCCAGAAATTCCTTTTTATGCCTGCTTGAACTACATCGGTATTTCCCTCAGTGATGAGACCAAGGTTATCGAACCAGTAGGAGAACCAAGCAACACAACGTAAACAACTACTGCACACAAATAACAAAAACTCACAACCCGACATGTTAAAGGAGTTGTCAATCCCTTTCAGGTAACGATGCCTCGAATTGGCGAGAAGACGTGATAAAGATGTGATAGATAGGATAAATAGATCGCAAAATAAATAAAGTGCAGCAAGGTATTTTTGTATTTTTGTTTTAATAGACCTGAAAATAAAAGAAAAGGAAAATAGATCGCAAAGGCAAAATATGATGAAAAGATATCCGGGGGTCAAAGGTTTCACTAGTGGCTTCTCTTGAGAAAAATAACAAATAGTGGGAAAACAATTAATATTGGGCAATTGATAGAAATTCAAATAATCATGATGATATCTAGGCAATGATCATTATATAGGCATCATGTCCAAGATTAGTAGACCGACTCCTGCCTACATCTACTACTATTACTCCACACATCGACCGCTATCCAGCATGCATCTAGTGTATTAAGTTCATACTAAAATGGAGTAATGCAATAAGACCGATGACATGATGTAGACAAGATCTATTTATGTAGAAATAGACCCCATCTTGTTATCCTTAATAGCAACGATACATACGTGTCGTTTCTCCTTCTGTCACTGGGATCAAGCACCGTAAGATCGAACCCATCACAAAGCACCTCTTCCCATTGCAAGATAAAAAGATCAAGTTGGCCAAACAAAACCCAAATATCGGAGAAGAAATACGAGGCTATAATCAATCATGCATATAAGAGATCAAAGAAGACTCAAATAACTTTCATGGATAAAAACATAGATCTGATCCTAAACTGAAAGTTCATCGGATCCCAACAAACACACCACAAAAAGAGTTACATCATATGGATCTCCAAGAGACCATTGTATTGATAATCAAGAGAGAGAGAGACATAGAGAGAGAGAGAGGAAGCCTCTAGCTATTAACTATGGACCCGTAGGTCTACAAAGAACTACTCACCCATCATCGGAGAGGCACCAATGGACACGATGAACCCCTCTGAGATGGTGTCTAGATAGGATCTAATGTTTCTGGAACGTGCGGCGGCTAGAATTGATTTTCGTCGACTCCCCTTGGGTTTCTGGAATATTGGAGTATTTATAGAGCAAAGAGGTGGTGCGGGAGGCCAACGAGGTGATCACAACCCACCTTGGGGCGCCTGGGCCCCTAGGTGCGCCCTGGTGGGTTGTGCTCCCCTCAGAGCTCCCCTCAGGTACTTTCTTGGCGCACTGGATGTCTTCTGGTCCAAAAAAATCCACAAAAAGTTTCGCTGCGTTTGGACTCCGTTTGGTATTGATTTCATGCGATGTAAAAAACAAGCAGAAAACAACAACTGGCACTGGGCACTATGTCAATAGGTTAGTACCAAAATATGATATAAAATGACTATAAAATGATTGTAAAACATCCAAGAATGATAATATAACAGCATGGAACAATAAAAAATTATAGATACGTTGGAGACGTATCAAGGCGGTGTCTACTGCCTGATCCAGCTGCGTTCCGATGGACGTTGTTTTATTGGGTTCTGTCGGGTGCACCTGAAATTTAACTATTTCATCTGCTGGCTTGAAAGATGTGGATTTAGGTCTCTTATCTAGAATCACATCATCTCTCTCCATGGTGGATCGTAGGGTGGTAAGTCCTTATGCTGCTAAGGCTTCAGATAGTGCCTCGAGGACTAAGGATCTAGTTTTGTTTTCGTCTCGGAGCGCTTTGTCTGGGTCACTTGAAATTGTGATTACTCCATTGGGCCCTGGAATTTTGAGCTTCATATATCCATAATGGGGGCATAGCTTGGAAACGTGACAAAGCGTCCCATCCAAGGATAGCGTGATAGCCGCTGTTAAAGGGGACCACATGGAAGAGCAACTCTTTGGACCTGTAATTTTCGGGCGTGCCAAATACCACATCCAATTTAATTCTCCCAGAGCATCGTGCTTCTCAACTGGGAATGATTCCTCGAAAGGTGGTGCTGCTTTGCTCAATGCGTGTTCTGTCAATCTGCATTTTGTCGAGCGTGTCCTCGTAGATGAGGTTAAGCCCACTGCCATCGTCCATGAGCACTTTGGTAAGTCGAAAGCCGTCCACAATGGGGTTTAGTACTAGGAAGGTGGGTGCTCGGACTGACCGGGCCCTTGGTTCATCTTCGACAGTGAAGGTTATTGCCGCATCATTCCATGGGCTCAGTGCGGTTACTTGGTGGACTTCGGTGAGATCATGGAGTGCTCTTTTACGCTGATTATTTGAAGATATGGTCTCGAAGACCGTGAGGACATTAAAATCGTCACGCTCTGGAGAGTATTCCTCTAGAGTGATGGTGGCGAGGATGGCCTCCCCACTCTTTGCTACCTGCCTGAGTAGCCAGCATGCGCGAAGGCTATGGGTTGATTCTCTACTTGGAGTCACATGTATCGGACATGGCTTGTCAAGGAGTTCGTCAAGAACGAACCTGTATCCCGTAAAGGGTTTGTTTTTTCTGCCAATGGACTTATAATCAGATGCCTCGCTAGGGTGTGTCCGTTTGGCCCGGTCGCACACTACTTGAAGACAGCAGGCTCCAGTTGAGTTTTCTAGGCTTTCCTTGTGCTTTCCATTGCGCAGTACTTTTGTACCACCTGTGATAGTTTCGTGAAGCTCTGTACATGATGATGGTCGAGGGCATTCCGGATTCCCTCGTCGGTACAATTGGGATGGAAGACTGAGACTACATCATCATCGCAACAAGCTTTGATCTTGCTTTTAACCACTAGGAATCTGGCCCAAAAGTGATGGACCGTTTCCTGAGGTTCCTGTCGTACATACATAAGGTTATATATGTCTGGAGGGCCTGAATTGCTTGGAGAGTATTGATTGTGGTGGGTGGGTGGGCTAAAATTTGAATCCTGACCCACATATGTGTTCGGAGCTTACAAAATCTCCAAGGTGACCAGTTCGGGTCCGGGGAGATCCAAGTGCTCCCCCGATCCTACGTCTGATCCAAAGTTCGGGGGACGCAAAGTCTCATCTGAAAGGAGGGCATCCGACTCGAGGGGTTTGGAGACCCAAACATATTTGGTTCTCAACATAGGGAGAGAGGTATCATCGGTTCGTTTCTCGACGACCACTACCAGGTGGGTGACCGGTGGGTGACTGACCTCTAGTCAGGTTTAAGCCCGATCCGACCATAATCTGTTGAAACCCCAAGGGCGGCGATGTGATATGTCTCCAACGTATCTATAATTTTTTTATTGTTCCATGCTGTTATATTATCATTCTTGGATGTTTTACAATCATTTTATATCATTTTTGGTACTAACCTATTGACATAGGCCTAGTGCCAGTTGCTGTTTTCTGCTTGTTTTTTACATTGCAGGAAATCAATACCAAATGGAGTCCAAATGCAACGAAACTTTTTGTCGATTTTTTTGGACCAGAGGACATCCAGTGGGCCAAGAAAGTGCCCGAGGGGAGCTCCAAGGGGAGCACAACCCACCAGGGCGTGCCTGGGGGCCCAGGCGCGCCCAGGTGGGTTGTGCCCACCTCGGTGGCCTCCCACACCACCTCTTTGCTCTATAAATACCCCAATATTCCAGGAACCATAGGGGAGTCGACGAAAATCAATTCCAGCTGCCGCAAGTTCCAGAACCACCAGATCCAATCTAGACACCATCTCCGAGGGGTTCATCATGTCCATTGGTGCCTCTCCGATGATGCGTGAGTAGTTCTTTGTAGACCTACAAGTCCGTAGTTAGTAGCTAGATGGCTTCCTCTCTCTCTCTCTCTCTCTCTCTCTCTCTCTCTCTCTCTCTCTGTTGATTCTCAATACAATGGTCTCTTGGAGATCCATTTGATGTAAGTCTTTTTGCGGTGTGTTTGTTGGCATCCGATGAATATTGAGTTTATGATCAGATCTATGTTTTTATCCATGAAAGTAATTTGAGTCTTCTTTGATCTCTTATATGCATAATTGATCATAGCCTCATATTTCCTCTTCGATATTTGGGTTTGGTCTGGCCAACTTGATCTATTTATCTTGCAATGGGAAGAGGTGCTTTGTGATGTGTTCGATCTTACGATGCTTGATCCCAGTGACAGAAGGGGAAACGACACGTATGTATTGTTGCTATTAACAATAACAAGATGGGGTCTATTTCTACATAAATAGATCTTGTCTACATCATGTCATCGTTCTTATTGCATTACTCCATTTGTCCACGAACTTAATACACTAGATGCATGCTGGATAGCAGTCGATGTGTGGAGTAATAGTAGTAGATGCAGGCAGGAGTCGGTCTACTAATCTTGGACGTGATGCCTATATAATGATCATTTCCTGGATATCGTCATGATTATTAGAAGTTCTATCAATTGCCCAACAGTAATTGTTTTCCCGCCGTTTGCTATTTTTCTCGAGAGAAGCCACTGGTGAAACCTACGGCCCCCGGGTCTCTTTTCATCATATTTTCCGTTGCTTTTATTTTCAGATCTATAAACTAAAAATACAAAAATACCTTTCTGCACTTTATTTATTTTGTGATCTATTTATCCTACCTATCACAACTTTATCACGTCTTCTCACCAATTTGAGGCGTCGTTACCCGAAAGGGATTGACAACCCCTTTAACACGTCGGGTTGCGAGTATTTCTTATTTGTGTGCAGGGGCTGTTTACGTTGTGTTGCTTGGTTTTCCTACTGGTTCAATAACCTTGATCTCATCACTGAGGGAAATACCTACCGTCACTCTGCTACATCATCCCTTCCTCTTTGGGGAAATACCGACGTAGTTCAAGCAGACATCAAAAGGAATTTCTGGCGCCGTTGCCGGGGAGGATCTTCAACATCAACCAGGTTCCTAATCACAAATCTCATCTCCTTGCAATTTACATTGTTTGCCATTTGCTTCTTGTTTTCCTCTCCCCCACTTCACAAAAAATTGCTGTTTTATTTGCCCCCTATTTCGTTCGCCGTTTTCTCGTCAGATCTGTTTTTGTGTGCAATCTTGTTGTGAAGTCACCATGAGTGATTTTGGTATGGAAGAAACAGATGATGGCCTAACTCCTAAAATGGAGCGTACGGGTAATCTGGATGCCAAAACTTTTTTCTTGGGGCAAGGGAATTTTATGGGAAAAGAACATATCCAATAATTTTTCAATTGTTTCAAAAAATAAAGTCTTGACGATATTCCTATACTTAAAAGGACTAAATCTTATGCGGAAGCTATTTTGGCACTTGTTCTGAAACTTGAAACTAGATTTATCCGTACTCATCGTACCTTGCAAATATTGTTCTATGAGTTACCCGTTATAAAGGATCCTAAAGCTAAAAAGTTAGCCACTCTTGTTCTGATGAATGAATTTGACTACATAATACGGGAAGCTAGGGAAATCTTTGATTTTCATGTTACTAAATTACCTCTTGTTATGTTGAGATTGCTATTGTTTCTTTCTTCTTCCTTGCATATGCTAAATATTTCTTATCGTGATAATTTGTTTGATTATAAAATTCCTATGCATAGGAAGTATGTTAGAATTAAATATGTTTGCCACATGTCTTGTGATGCTCTCTTTGTGCTTCAATTCTTGTCTTTTAATGTGAGCATCATTAAAATTATCAATGCCTAGCTATGGGTGTAAAACAATAGCGCTCGTTGGGAGGCAACCCAACTTGTATTTTTTTGCTTTTTGGTTTTCTTGGTGTTTTCAATAAAATACACAGTTATGCCTCTGGTTAGATGTGTTTTTTTGGTTTAAATTAGTGTTTGTGCCAAGCAAGGCCTTTGGGATGATTTGGGTGAGAGTTGATTTGATCCTTGCTGAAAAACAGAAACTTTTGCGCTCATGGAATTATTTTTCATTTTTACGAGTTCTTTTGAGTCAATTCTTTTTGCATAAGATAAATAAACAAATTATTCATGTCGCCCTAATTTTTTAGAATGTTTGGAGTTACAGAAGTATTCAAAGTAGTCAGATTGCTACAGACCGTTCTGTTTTTGACAGATTCAGTTTTTTTGCGTTGTGTGCTTGTTTTGATGATTCTATGGTTTTCTTTGAAGAGTTTTTGCCATAGAAAAGTTGGAATACAGTAGATATAATGCAAAAATAAAACATGAATGGGTTTGCAACCGTACTTATAGTAGTGGTTTGCTTTCTTATACTAGCGGTTCTCACGAAGGTTTTGTTGAGTTTTGTGTGATCTTATGATGGATGAAGGAATAAGGATTAGCAAAAGGCTAAGCTTGGGGATGCCCGAGGCACCCCAAGATAATATTCAAGAAGTAGCAACCAACTAAGCTTGGTGATGCCCCCGAGTGGCATGCCATCTTTCTTCTAACAACCATCGGTATTTTACTTGGAACTATATTTTTATTCGTCACATATTATGAGTTTTGCTTGGAGCGTCTTGTATGATATGAGTCTTTGCTTGTTTTGCTTTGTGTTTTAAGCCTTGAATCCTTGCAGGACACACCTTTTTGAGAAAGCCAAAAATTACGCTATGCTTGCTCCTATGCTTCGCTTAAATTTTAGAGCCATGTAATTGCTTTAGTGCTTCACTTAGATAATTTTGAGCATGGTGTGCTTTGTTATTCTCAAAGAAATGATATCATGCTTCACTTAGATTTATTTGGGAGTTAGTAAAGTTTTTATGAAATTCTCTCTTGGTTGACTTATATTATTCTGAGAGAAAGAAACTTTATGCTCATGTTCTTCACTTAGATTTGTTTGAGCTTATCAAAAGCAACATATGAAAATAGACCCAAAGTTATAAATATCCAAGGAGGATATAATAAAAATCTTTCATGAAGATCATTGGAAAAAATAAACTCGATTCTTAGTAATGGTTTTGAGATATGACAATATGATATGTGAGTCATGTTGATGAGTAATTTTGCTTTGTTAAGAATATTGATGTTAAGGTTTGTGATTCCCTGTGCAAGCACAAAAGTCAATAGTTATGCAATGAAATTTATACCCTACTTGTGGTGCATTATTCGGTGTTACTTATGCTTAATGCTTGGGTACAAGATTTTTTGTTTCTTGGTTGGTCGCTTCTCAATCATTTTGCTAGCCTTCATTTTGCATTAAGTATGGTCACTACTTGTGCATCCAAAACCCTTTAAACCAGTTTTTCCGTATGAATCCACTATGCATACCTATATGCGGTATTTTCGTGTTGTTCTAAGCAAATTTGCATGTTCCATCTCTAATTTTCAAAATAAATTTATCTTTGTGTGCTCGTACTGCTCGCGAGGTGGTGAGGGGTGGCCAATATTTTCCATGCTAGATGTGTTATTCTCACGATGAGTGTTTATTCACTTGTCATTGCACGAGAGTACGTCAAAGGTATTAGAGATGCCCAGTCCCGAAATAAAAAAATGGATTTACTTTCTGTTGTAAAATAATAAATTCCTTGGAAAGTGTTGGTATGGAGGGCACCCGTGGATACGGTTAGTCATGGAAAGTGAAAGTAATGGTAGAAAAAGGAATAAACTTTATTTTCTGTTTGAGAACCGCCTATGATGTATCTAGCATGGAAAGTGTTGGGAGCTGTATGTCGTTTTCGTTGGTGGGAAAAGTATGCCTCCCAAAATGTTTTTATTTCTCAACTTTTTCTTTGAGCTCTGGCACCTCTACAAATCCCTACTACCCTCTACGAAGGGCCTTTCTTTTACTTTATGCAATTTTTATTTTTGAATTTGAGTCTCCATGTTCTATTATAAAGCACCAACTAAGGGGCACTATGATCGTATTTGAGCATTGGGTATAACTAATATTTGAGTGTGTTTCATGAATGGATCAATGATTGAGCATAATGGGCTAGGGATAACTTGCTTTAGTATTGATATTTTGGAAGACATGGTTGCTTGTTGGTATGCTCGAGTATTAAAGTCTTCATGTCAAAACTAGACTATTGATTTGAACCATATAAAAGTCCAAATGTCCAAGCTACAAAGAAAAGAAAATGTGATGAACATGTTAGGCAGCATTCCACATCAAAAATTCTGTTTTTATCATTTACCTACTCGAGGACGAGCAGGAATTAAGCCTGGGGATGCTGATACGTCTCCAACGTATCCATTATTTTTGATTGTTCCATGCTGTTATATTTTCATTCTTGCATGTTTTACAATCATTTTATAGTCATTTTATATCATTTTTTGGTACTAACCTATTGACATAGTGCCCAATGCTAGTTGTTGTTTTCTGCTTGTTTTTTACATCGCAGGAAATCAATACCAAACGGAGTCAAAATGCAGCAAAACTTTTTGTGGATTTTTTTTGGACCAGAAGACATCCAGTGGGCCAAGAAAGTACCCGAGGGGAGCTTTGAGGGGAGCACAGCCCACCAGGGCGCTCCTGGGGGCCCAGGCGCACCCTGGTGGGTTGTGCTAACCTCATTGGCCTCCCGCACCACCTCTTTGCTCTATAAATACCCCAATATTCTAGAAATCCTAGGGGAGTCGACGAAAATCAATTCTAGCCGCTGCAAGTTCCAGAAACACCAGATCCAATCTAGACACCATCTCGGAGGGGTTCATCATGTCCATTGGTGCCTCTCCGATGATGCGTGAGTAGTTCTTTGTAGACTTACGGGTCCGTAGTTAGTAGCTAGATTGCTTCCTCTCTCTCTCTCTCTTGATTCTCAATACAATGGTCTCTTGGAGATCCACATGATGTCTTTTTATGGTGTGTTTGTTGGGATCCGATGAACTTTGAGTTTATGATCAAATCTATGTTTTTATCCATGAAAGTTATTTGAGTCTTATTTGATCTCTTATATGCATGATTGATTATAGCCTCGGTTTTCTTCGCCGATATTTGGGTTTTGTTTGGCCAACTTGATCTATTTATCTTGGAATGGGAAGAGGTGCTTTTTGATGGGTTCGATCTTCCGGTGCTTGATCCTAGTGACAGAAGGGGAAACGACACGTATGTACTGTTTCTATTAAGGATAACAACATGGGGTCTATTTCTACATAAATAAATCTTGTCTACATCATGTCATTGTTCTTATTGCATTGCTCCATTTTTCCATGAACTTAATACACTAGATGCATATGCTGGATAGCGGTCGATGTGTGGAGTAATAGTAGTACACTACTAGGAAAAGGCCTACTAATGGCGCACTGGTTTTGCCTACTAATGGCGCATTACCAGTGCGCCATTAGTAGCACGCCACTAGTATTTTTTACTAATGGCGCACCACCGGTGCGCCATTAGTATCTGGTATACTAATGGCGCACCAAGCAGTGCGCCATTAGTTTTGCCAACAGTGCGCCGCTAGTGTCTTCTATACTAATGGTGCACCACGTGGTAGTGCGCCATTAGTAACAATTTTTTTAATTTTCTTCTTCTTAATCTCAGGTCACTATTTCACCTATGAGATATCCAACACATATATATACAACAAGCATCCATATAACAATCATAGCCAACACACAAGTTCCATCATATATACATACATAGCCAACACACAAGTTCCATCATATATACATACATAGCCAACACATAGTTCCATCGTTACATTACAAAAGTTTCACATTGTTCATCCAACACCGTTATCCATCAATTCACAAAAGTTTCACATTGATACAACATAAAAACACAAATGGAAAAGAAGCACTCCATCCATGCAAGCTTCCGTGAATTAAATCAAATCTGCAAAATGATAAACAAGAAGTTAGAAGA
Organism: Triticum dicoccoides; assembly: GCF_002162155.2. Taxonomy (NCBI): domain Eukaryota; kingdom Viridiplantae; phylum Streptophyta; class Magnoliopsida; order Poales; family Poaceae; genus Triticum; species Triticum dicoccoides. Next base: position 70,159,549 of record NC_041389.1, read on the forward strand.
AGAAGAAGAAGAAGAAGAAGAATAGAAGAATACTAGAAGAAGAAGAACACTAGAAGAAGAATAAGAAGAATTTTGGAAAAGAAGAAGAATAAGAACAAGAATATAAGCTTATTATGTAAACTTGATCATTTTGTGCTAACATAAGTTATTTTGGAGCTAACCTATAGGAAACTAAGCATATAAGCTCTAAGTTAGTATATTAGAGCCAACTTAGGTAAAATGAAGCTAACCTATGTCATTTTGGAAAAGAAGAAGAATAAGAAGAAGAATATAAGCTTATTATGTAAACTTGATCATTTTGTGCTAACATAAGTTATTTTGGAGCTAACCTATAGGAAACTAAGCATATAAGCTCTAAGTTAGTATATTAGAGCCAACTTAGGTAAAATGAAGCTAACCTATGTCATTTTGGAAAAGAAGAAGAATAAGAAAAAGACTATAAGCTTATTATGTAAACTTGATCATTTTGTGCTAACATAAGTTATTTTGGAGCTAACCTATAGGAAACTAAGCATATAAGCTCTAAGTTAGCATATTAGAGCCAACTTAGGTAAAAATGAAGCTAACCTATAGGAAACTAAGCATATTAGAGATAACATAGGTAAGTAAGTATATATATATATCATTTTGGATAACTAACCTATAGGAGATCTGACATACCTGACAAAGTTCAGTTCTCATGCATTGTTCTTCTCCTTCTCCTTCTCCTTCCTCAGCCTGATGCGCCAAGAGCGGCGAGGCGATGGAGGCAGTGGAGGCAGTGGGATGTAGTCTTCTACCACAACTGGCGTGGTCATGTCGCCCAGCTGTGGGATCGCCGGCGCCACCACCGGTGCGTGGTCATTGTCAGGCACCACCACCATCGCGAGGCCACCTTCAGGCACGACCATCCCTAGGTCATCCTCAGCCACCTCCATCTCTTGCCCTTGGTCAGCCACCACCAGCGCTAGGTCATCCTCAGTCTGATGCCCATCGTCATCCTGCAGCTCCTCATCCCCACTCTGCTCCTCTTCTCCCGCACTCCAGTCCGGATCATCCTTCTTGTTGTCTATGCTGCTGCCAGAATCGCAGCTGCTTTCGCTACAGCCAGAATCGCTGCTGCTTTCACTACAGCCATAGTCGCTACTGCTTTGGCTGTAGCCAGTGTCGCTGTTGCTGCTCCCATTACCTGTCCAAAATGCAACAATGACCGCTAACAATCGATGTGAGACAAAGCCAAATGTAGAGGAATAAGAAGAGGCAGAACATACCGGCATCATCATCGGCAGCGTAGCGCATGCGACACATAGTCGTGTTGAACACCTTCACGATGAGCATGGTGGTGGCGTCGTCGTACCTGAAGAGAAGGAAGTACCCCAGCCGCAGGTCGTAGGCATGGTAGAACTTCTCCCACCCACGAGACAAGTACATGTGGCCCTCCTTGATCACCAACTCCACATCCCACTGCTTGCGAAACCCGCTGCCGGCCTGTCGCAGCTTCACATTATTTGGCAGATCTTCACCCATCAGCATGTTCATAAAACTGTCAGGCAACCTCTACAGTTTGGGACAATGAGTGATGCAGCAAACAACAGATATCATAATGAGATGGGTGAAGGGGAGATCTCTTGTTTTATATACCTGCGTCATGGATGATACTGAAGTCTCAAGTATGATAGTGAAGAACTCAGAAGCATCCAACTCGTACTGCGGTGTCGCAGAGCGGCGGTGGCTGCTTCCCGCCATCTCTGATAAGCAGCAGAAGAGACCAATTAGTACCCTTACAACAGATCATAAAACATGCATGATAACAGGCATTAGTCGCAAGTACCCCATATGTCCTATTTTTAGCAAAGTCATGCTAAAATTCACGGAAAATTTCAGCATTACCTTTGCTGAAAATAGGACATATGGAGTACCCGAATTTGCTGGAACGGAAGTTAATCGGCATTCCGGCAAACTCAAGGGCCTCTCGGGGTACCTGCAATATCATTCTGAAAATACATTGCTAGGACAATGGTAGCATTCAACCACAAGCCCAAGCCTATACTTAACTAGGCCCAGGTCCATTAAGTTCTTACAGAAACCAAGAAATGGAATCAACTCCCCTTGTTGCTGATTCAGTCATGGGAGATGCCATGTCACAAAAATATCAAGTAGCACCATCATGTTCGATTTCAATATAAGGAATATTACAAACTTAACAGTTAAGATCCCAGGTGAGTAACACACTTTGGTCTTCTAGTTCAAAACAAAACTGACATAATTCTAGATGCCATAATCAGATCAAAATTTCAAACCACACACTTACTTTCAAATATCAAATTAGGAACATTTTGAGACATAGGAAAACAGTGTACATTTGAAAATGCTGCAAACTATGAAGAAAAACAAGAACACTTTGTAATACATGATTATTCAGTTAAGACAAGAGAAACCATCTTCAACTACTACTGTAAATAATACACCTGTTAACACGTTTCTGAACATACATCCAGCAAGTTTCAGTAGACCAGAGAATATCCCTACAGTAGTGCCCTCCAACAGTAGTTCTTGCTTGCAGTAGTTTTAGGGAGTACTGCAATTTTGCAAGTTTAAAGTAAAACGTTTCAGTTAATGCAAGTACTCCTCTTGCTCTCTACTTTCTCTCTTCTCTTCTTTAGTTAATTAACTGAATTTTGCTGATGTTGTTGTTAACTGAATTTTACTGATGTTGTTGTCGACTTGCTGTTAATGAACAGTGGCTAAGTATGGTTGTGCTGTCAGGTTACTACTAGCAGCAACATGGTAGTAGGCTTGATGACCGTGTTCGTCAGGCACAAATATGTAAGAAAGGAGCAAGTGCATCTACTTATTGGAACAAGCCTGACAGTGGGAAAGCTATAAACTTATAATGACCGCGTTCAGATAAAAGATTGCAACCAAGCAGATCTGGAAAATGTATTATCAACTATAAAATATGGGTTGCAAACCAAACAACTAAGCATACTTTGTCAGATGATAACTATTGCAAACCAAACAAGTAAGCAGAGCACATGTATATACTTGTATCACTGTCTTGCAGGCAACAAACGCCTCAATTTTTCTCCAACCGCGATCGAACCTGTTATGCAGAAACACAAACAGAGAGATACATGTAACTAACAAGGACAGACAAACAAGGTAACAAGAACTCCACAACTCAATTAAGCCTATGTTTCTTCTTTCACTCTAGTGTACCATTGTGGCAAAGCCATATATGTATGTACAGAGGAAACTTGGATGAGTGTTTTTCCATGGTTTTTGAATGAAAACAATATGACAGCTTGCAAACAACAGGACCATGTCATTATCATGGCAGTCCACTATATATTTTTACGACAAAATACATCATTATCAGGGGACATTATGGCCATTTTCTTACATGATGCTAACTGTACCTAACTGATTTTTTTGACAGTAGCTAACTGTATTTTTGGACAGTTAGTAATTTGTTAAGGCAGTGTTAAAAATTCAGAACATTCAGTTATGACAGTGTCAAAAATCCAGGCACAAATTTTTGGACAGTTAGTAATTTGTTAAGGCTTGTTTACCACTACTAAGACCATTTTTTAATATAATCTTCATTCTCCTGCTTTTTCTTTTCTTACAAGTGTTGATGCCAAAACATTGCAACCCTGTAGTTCAAGATCAGACCAAGAACCCTAAAACCCTAGACCAATCTTGGCACCAGACCAAGAACCCTAGAACCCTAGACCAATCTTGGCACCAGACCAATAACCCTAGACAAACACGACCAATCTTGGCACAGACCAAGAACCCTAGAAATTATCCAGAGAACCAGACCAAGAACATTATTACAAATTAATGAACCAAAGAGAAACGAAATTAAGAGGACAAGCGATGGGGTGAAGAAGAGGGGGAGGAGCGGGGCCTGACCAGTCCAGCGTCAGGGGAGAATCACGCCGGCGACGGGGTCGTTACGGTCGCCACTCCTTGTCGCAGCGGAAGGGGAGGGAGGGAGGGAATGGGGAGGAAGGGGATGGAGGGAGGGAATGGGCCGGAGGGGTCGGGGTCGGCGGCGGGGGTGGATTCCGGCGGGGGTCGGGGTGGCAGCAGCAGGGGACGGAGGGGATGGAGGGGGCAGCGGCGGCGGCGTATGTTGGGGCGGAGGGGGCAAATTAGGTCGAGTGGGCCGGAGGAAGGGAGGGAGGGGAACAGGTGGAGTGGGGGGTAAGCTTACTAATGGCGCACCACGTGGTAGTGCGCCATTACTAGTTAGAACTAGTAATCGCGCACTTCGGTTGGATGCGCCATTAGTATGTATGCAAAAATGAAAAAAAATATCACTAGTGGTACATCTTTTTTGTGGTGCGCCATTAGTGTCTTCCACACTAATGGTGCATCACCAACTGGTGCGCCATTAGTATATAGTAGTGGCGCACTACTTCCCTGGTGCGCCATTAGTATCAATCCTATCTATAGCCCTTTTCCTAGTAGTGGTAGATGCAGGCAAGAGTCGGTCTACTAATCTTGGATGTGATGCCTATATAATAATCATTGCCTGGATATTGTCATGATTATTTGAAGTTCTATCAATTGCCCAACAGTAATTGTTTTCCCACCGTTTGCTATTTTTCTCGAGAGAAGCCACTAGTGGAACATATGACCCCCGGGTCTACTTTCATCATATATGCCTTTGCGATCTATTTGCCTTTGCGTTTATTTTCAGACCTATTAAACCAAAAATACGAAAATACCTTGCTGCACTTTATTTATTTTACGATCTATTTATCCTACCTAGCACAACTTTATCACGTCTTCTCGCCAATTTGAGGCATCGTTACCCGAAAGGGATTGACAACCCCTTTAACACGTTGGGTTGTGATAACCCACAAGTATAGGGGATCACAATAGTTTTCGAGGGTAGAGTATTCAACCCAAATTTATTGATTCGACACAAGGGGATCCAAAGAATATTCTCAAGTATTAGCATTTGAGTTCTCAATTCAACCACACCTGGATAACTTAGTATTTGCAGCAAAGTATTTGGTAGCAAAGTAGTATGGAAGTAATGGTAAAGTAAAAAAGCAAAGAGAAATATGTGAAAAGCTCGTAGGCATTGGATCAGTGATGGATAATTATGTCGGATGCGGTTCACCATGTAACTGTTGTAACATAGGGTGACACAAAACTAGCTCCAATTCATCAATGTAATGTAGGCATGTATTCCGAATATAGTCATATGTGCTTATGGAAAAGAACTTGCATGACATCTTTTGTCCTACCCTCCCATGGCAGTGGGGTCCTAATGGAAACTAAGGGATATTAAGGCCTCCTTTTAATAGAGTACCGGACCAAAGCATTAGCACTAAGTGAATACATGAACTCCTCAAACTACGATCATCACCGAGAAGTATCCCGATTATTCTCACTTCGGGGTTGTCGGATCATAACACATAATAGGTGACTATAGACTTGCAAGATAGGATCAAGAACTCACATATATTTATGAAAACATAATAGGTTCAGATCTGAAATCATGGCACTCGGGCCCTAGTGACAAGCATTAAGCATAGAAAAGTCATAGCAACATCAATCTCAGAACATAGTAGATACTAGGGATCAAACCCTAACAAAACTAACTTGATTACATGGTAAATCTCATCCAACCCATCACCGTCCAAAAAGCCTACATGGAATTACTCATGCACTGTGGTGAGCATCATGAAATTGGTGATGGGAGGATGGTTGATGACGATGACTGTCGGTGTCAAAACCGGCGGATCTCGGGTAGGGGGTCCTGATCTGTGCGTCTAAGGCTAATGGCAACAGGAGGCAAGGGACACGATGTTTTACCCAGATTCGGGCCCTCTTGATGGAGGTAAAACCCTACTTCCTGCTTGATTGATCTTGATGATATGAGTACTACAAGAGTTGATCTACCACAAGATCGTAGAGGCTAAACCCTGGAAGCTAGCCTATGATGATTACTATAGTCCCTCCATGGACTAAGCCCTCCGGTTTATATAGACACCGGAGGGGGCTAGGGTTTACACAGAGTCGGTTATAAAGAAGGAGATCTAATATCCGGATCACCAAGCTTGTCTTCCACGCAAAGGAGAGTCCCATCCGGACACGGGACGAAGTCTTGAGTCTTGTATCTTCACGGTCCAACAGTCCGGCCAAAGTATATAGTCCAGCTGTCTGGATACCCCCTAATCCAGGACTCCGTCAGTAGCCCCTGAACCAGGCTTCAATGACGATGAGTCCGGCGCGCTGTTTGTCTTCGGCATTGCAAGGCGGGTTCCATTTCCGAATACTCCAAAGAAGATTCAAGGATGGCGTCCAGTTCTGTGAGATAATTTCCGCACACCATCGTAGAGGGCATAATACTTCACAAATCTGATCTGCTAATAATTTTTCTTACGGGGTGCCCTTACGCCGTGGCCTGGCTCAATACAAACCGGTTTTATCGGCCTGCCTTGACACGCGTTGTGAGGCTGTTTTATTGGCACGCCTTGCCAAAGCAGACATCGTGTTCCCCTTATCGCGGGATCCGCTATCAATACGAGTGCGTGCAACCCCACGACGCCTATTGGTATGACTCCGTGTTTTTAGGTAAGTCCCAAGCGGTTACGCTGAGGACACTTTATATTCACCCCCTTTATAGAGGGGCCGAGGCCTATCCCTCGTTCCTACCACGCTTGCACCTTTCCGCATCTCGAGTTCCAACACCCAAAGCCTAGGCTTAAGCACTTCGGACCTTCAACCATGTCCGGATCCAACCTTCAAGGCCTGTGGATGGCCTCCTCCATCACAGAGGAGGATATCGCGAAGCTTAGGGAGGTCAGATACCCGACCGCCGACATCAAGCACAGGCTTCCTGCTCCAGGGTAGGTAATCCCTACTCCCGAGCCCAACGAGAGCATCGTATTCGTTTCTCACTTCCTCCGCGGCTTAGGCTTCACCCTTGATCCCTTTGTGAGAGGGCTCATGTTCTATTACGGACTAGATTTCCATGATCTAGCTCCGGACGCCACCCTTCACATCTCGTCGTTCATCGTTGTGTGCGAAGCCTTCCTCCATATCACCCCGCACTTTGGCTTATGGCTCAAGACCTTCAATGTGAAGCCGAAGATGATTGAGGGGCGACACGCAGAGTGCGGAGGTGCTGCAATAAGCAGGAACGCTGACGCCCCATGGCCAGAGGGCTTCTTCCTGGAGGTGTCCGATCTATGGCAGCGGAGGTGGTTTTACGTCACGGCTCCCAGAGGTACAAAGTGGGTGGCTGTCCCCGACTTCCGTTCGGACCCTCCGCCTCAACTGGTGTCATGGGCCAATGTAGGATAGGATTGGGGGCCTGCTAATGATGTACCAACATTGCAGAGCCGCATCCATGAGCTTCTTGAGAGGGATATTAGCCTTGTCAGCGTAATTCAGGTAATGCTAGTCCGACGGATGTTGCCGTGCAAACACCAGCCTCTCCGGATGTGGGAGTTCAATCCGGAAGGTCCACGGACTATTCTGCACTTCTTCGGCATGACGCTCGAAGAGATGTGTAAGTTATTCTTCGGACCACAAGTAAAGTGTCCGGACACCATCGAGGATGCGGGCCTGAGCTGCAACCGCCCAGATACCCAAGTAAGTAACCCAGAAACCGAACACTTCGTTTATATTTATCATAACATTATTCTGAAAACCCTCTGCGTCCAGGAATTGCTCAGCAAGGCGGAGAGAATCAGGTGTCCGGCGCCACTTCCCGAAGGCTCACCTAGCCCCGCCATATCCAAGATGCTTGGTCATGTGCTAAGTCAAGTGCCCTCGGGGAAAGATGAAGGGAAGAACAGAGAAGCAGAACTTCACACATTGCACATCCAAACCGGGGGAGTTACTACCTCCACGAAGGAGGATAGTAGGGGAGGGGAATTTAAGGTCTCCTCCCCCCGCGGGAAGAAGAGGACCGCCTCCGAAGACTTGCAGATGGAGGTGCCCAGACAAGGGAAAAAACTTCACCAGGGGGCCCTGCCCTGAAGGGTGTCTTCACCGCGCCATGCCCACAAACGGGCCAGCCCTCAGCCGAGCTGTAAGTTGATCGTAAATACAAAGCCACTGTTCCCTCCTCCAAGAACAATAACCTGGATCCATCCTTTGCAGTCCGGCTAGCAGCTCTTCTCGACAGAGTTTGTCTTCGAGGGATCTCCTTCCGGAGATGATGGAGAGTGAAACCCCACCAGCCTCTCCGCCTCATGGGGCGGGCGACCCCAAGGTGTCGTCACGGAAGAGTCCAGATTTTCCGAGACCAGAAGCTAGTACTTCGGCCGCCCTGAGCCCGGAGCATTTGGCTCCCACGGGGGGTGATAGGAAGGGTCCGGCACAGTTCGGCGACCAGCGGGACACGCTGACGAGCCTTCTGGAGCAAGCTGCTCTCTCGGAGGATCACCGTTCATTAATGAGCACGGTGCTCGAGAAGATTTCATCCGGCACAAGCGGGTTGAATGAAGCTTTTACGAGCCTGCTCAGAGGCTTTGAGGTATGTGATGAAATACGATTTTTTTTTATTATGGCGCACGCGCTAGGTGTGCTCCATATGGATAGTAGCTCCTGAGCCTCTGGTTGCTAGCATTAGGCGGCAAACGTAGGATCACCTATGTTGAGTAATGATTGCACTGTATTCATGCGCAGGTGGCTCAGGGTCCGGCAGCCGACCGGTCCGTTGAAGTCGCCGAACTGAGGCGACAGATTGGAGTTGTGGATGCCGATATCACACTTGTGAATGAGCGGCTTAACGAGTCACAAAGTATGTGCTTTGCTTTCCTTAGTTTTTATAGGAAATATTTAGGAGGAGCATAATGTTAATGTGATATGCTTGGACTGTAGGCGGAGCTGCTGCCGTGGAGGCCCTGAGGGCGGAACTTGCCCTAGCCAAGGAACAAGTCCGAGCTAGCAATGCGGCTGCCCTAAAGGCGGCCGAAGAGTTGAGAGCCGAACAGGCTGCTCATCGCCGAAGCGAAGATAAAATAGCCGAGATGACTGTAGAGCTGAAAAATGCCGCCAACCGGTATGAGCTCCTTGAAAAAGAGAATCAGGCTAATTCTGCTGACCTGAAGAAGGCCCTTGATGCGGCCAAGGAGACACGTTCCGAAATTAGGGATGCGCGGGAGGAGCTTCGACAGGCCGGAGAAATCGCAGCTGGAAACCCCTATTTGTTGCGGATGAAGTTCTTAGATCCAAAGTATGCTCCTCTGGATCGATGCTGGAGCCCTGCAGACGCATATGCGGATCTGGCGAAGAGTACGGCTGATGCGGCCAAGTTTTTCGGGGATCAAAAAGATAATGAAGTGGAAAAGCTGTTCTGGTCGCAATTCAGTGCTCCAACGCGCCCGTTGCCATTGACTAAGAGGATGGCTGCTGTGGACAAGCTCCATAGGTTGTCCGGTCTTGCCATGAGGTCTGTAATAGACCATCTATGGCCGAAGGGGCCGAAGCCGGACAGTTATTTTGGTTCGGTGCAACAATTCCTTGGTGCCGTATCGCGAATCGATGCCATGAAAAGGTCGGCGTGCATAGAGGGTGCACGGATGGCTCTTGCCCGTGTTAGAGCATATTGGACAGATATGGAGGCCACCATCATTGCGACCCAGATTCCGGCGGGAAGCCAGGATCCAGTCGAGCACTACTTGGAGCAGGTAACAGAAGGTGCTTGTTTAATAGAGGCTCAGTGCTCGAAGAATGTCATGTTCGAGTGACAAATCGTTTCATTGTAAAAACAATTTTATTTTAAGTATGGAGGCTATGTTTATAATTTTTGCCCGAAAGTGTTATTGTGCCTCCTGTGCGGCCGTTTGATGTATGTATGTAATCTGAAAGTTAGCAGTCGTTGGCTTCAGCCCCCACACATACAATGCGGGGGTGTTCGCAAGAATATGCGTAATCACACTTGATCCAACATCTTGGTCCATTAAGGAGGTGATCGCACGTCGAACTAGGCAACCAGACTATATAGCTTTAACACTTTCACTTAGCCATAGGAGTTTGACGGTGGAGCTAATATGCAGCCCCTGGTACCTTTGCGTGCATCCGAATATGGGCGCGTGTGTACATGACCGGGAAACGGTCCCTCGTTAATGCGGAGGAATCCTAAAGATTCCGATGAGTCCTTGAGTGGTTGACCAGTCTCTCGCTATATCATGACAGTCAGTTTTCGGCTTTCTCTACTGAGGTGCTCTTCCGGAATAACTAGGGCACAATCGCAGTAGTTCTCCCTTGGCCGCCTTAGCCGATAAGAACGGAATGTAAGGCACCAAACCCAGGAGCCGGGCAAACCCAACATTTGACCAAAGACATGATTCTGAGCTGATGCATATAAGGCCAAACTCGCGACACCGAACACTCCCAAAGGTATTCGGACTTTAGAACATATACTGGGCTAAATAACGCCCTTTATTATGAACCCTGTATTTCCAAGTACGTGCATTAGTCTGTCGTGGTGAAATGCCAATGATGGTAGTATCCCCTGTGGGTGTAGTACCCATGGGATGTATAAGCAATAAGAGACAATAAAGAAGGTTTACACAGGGGCTTAATCTAAAGAGAAACCTTTGAGCGGGGCCCTGCTGCACGTCCGCGCCTTTGTCTCTGTTGTGCCGTGTCCTGGGAGGTTATCGCACGAAAGGTGTCTGTAAAAAGGAAAACTCATGTAGACGTAAGTGTGCGAAGAGTTGGCTATTATCAATGGATAGTAGAAGTGTAAGACATTGGCCTGTTAATAAGGTCAAGCCAAAAGGTGGGCTTTATTGAATATCTGTAGCCCCTGGTGTCCTCTATGGGATTACATGTATAGCGCCCAGCTCAGGTTTATCTGGGCTGCCAGACTCGTCTAACCGTGTCCGTGGTCTTAACGACCGATCATGTGTTCTGATATTAGAGGCCGCTTAGTGTCCGGCTGCTAGAGTCGTCGCATACTCTTCTGCGCGTGAAGAACTCTCTGTATATCCGTTAACGGTGATGGTGCCACGTGGACTGGGCATCTTGAGTTTAAGGTAGGCGTAGTGCGGTACTGCGTTGAAGCGGGCAAAGGCCATTCTCCCGAGCAATGCATGATAACCACTTTGGAGAGGAGCGATGGTGAAGAGTAATTCTTTGCTTATGAAGTTGTCAGGGGAACCGAATGCGCTCCGGTGCAGGGAGCCCCTACAGTGGGCTTCAACGCCTGGTATCACCCCTTCAAAGGTGGTGTTACTTTGGCTGATTCTGGATGGGTCTATCCCCATCCTGCGGACAGTGTCCTGGTATATTAGATTGAGACTACTACCGCCGTCCATGAGGACGCGAGTGAGATGGTATCCGTCGATTATTGGGTCGAGCACCAAGGCAGCTGATCCTCCGTGCCGCATACTAGTCGGGTAGTCCCTGTGATCGAAGGTGATTGGACAGGCCGACAAGTGGTTAATTTTGGGGGCGACGGGCTCTATAGCGTATGCGTCTCTGAGCGCGCGTTGGCGCCTTCTCTTGGGTATGTGAGCCGTGTGGATCATGTTTACTGTTTTTACCTGTGGTGGGAATTTTTTTCGGTCCCCTAGTGTTCGGCTGGCGAGGCGCATCCTCGTCTTCACTTGGTGTTTCCCTTCCCTTGTGTTTGGCGTTTAACTTGCCGGCCTGCATAAAGACCCAGCATTCTCGGTGAGTGTGGTTCGCAGGTTTTTCGGGGGTGCCATGAATTTGGCACAGTCTGTCCAGGACATTGTTCAGGCCAGACAGTCCTTCTTTGCTGCCTTTAAATGGCTTCTTTTGTTGACCGGGTCAAGAGCCCCTGAATCCGGCGTTGACCGTTGGGTTGTCCGGGCGTTCTTCCTTGTTTCGACGTTTGTTTTTATTGTGCCATGGCTTCCCGTTGCCATCCCTGATTTCGGATGTACTAGGGTTGCTGGTGCCTCTACGGGCTAACCAGCTATCTTCACCCGTGCAAAAGCGGGTCATAAGGCTTGTTAAGGCTGCCATTGTCCTCGGCTTTTCTTGGCCGAGGTGTCTGGCGAGCCACTCATCCCGCTAGGGCTTTGGCATCCGGACAATCGACAATTTGATTCTTCTTAGTGAGGAATCTGTTCCAAAGCCTGCGGGCGGCTCTCCGGGCTGTTGAATTATGTGACTTAAATCGTCAGCATCCAGAGGTCGGACATAGGTCCCTTGAAAATTGGCCCTGAAAGCATCCTCGAGTTCCTCCCAACTTCCGATTGAATTTTCGGGCAGGCTTTTCAACCAGTGCTGAGCTGGTCCCTTCAACTTGAGGGGAAGGTATTTGATGGCGTGGAGGTCGTCCCCACGAGCCATGTGGATATGCAGGATAAAATCCTCAATCCAGACCCCGGGGTCTGTCGTTCGTCATATGCCTCTATATTCACAGGTTTAAAACCCTGTGGAAATTCATGGTCCAGTACCTCTTTGGTGAAGCACAGAGGGTGAGCAGCCCCTCTGTATTTGGACGTGTTGTGGCATGCTGTCGGTTGTTGTTGTGTCCGGTGCTGATTCTGAACTGGTACTCGATCAGTCTGATCGTTTTGGTAACCATAATCCTGCACCGGAGCGTGTCCTCTGGATCCATAGATGGACCTGGTCGCGCGGCCTTTTTATCCAGGAGCTCACGTAAATCGTGTGCGGCGTCAGTAGCTGCTCTATTGCGGTCATGAAGTGGCTGGTCTGGCCTACTGTCCGTATTGTTCTTCGGCGGAATGGCCTCATCGTCGAGGCAGCAGCTTGCGCTTTGTGTGGCTCTTTGTGTGGCAGTCGTCGTCATATTTTTCTTCAGTGTCTAGCATTTTATTCCATCTGCGATTGAGCGTTTCCTGTGTAGCCTTGAGCCTTTGCTTCTACTTCTTTAAACTTCTTGTAGTGGCCATAAGCCTTCTGTGGAGGTTATCTCGTTCCAAACGTTTTTCCGGGATGATGAATGCATCGTCGTCCGGACTGTGTTCCTCTCCCGGGGCGGGTTGATGAATTCGTCCCTCGGGATCGCTGTGATCGGGCGTCTGCTCCGGGCAGTGTTCGGTGTGACCTGGCTCATCTCGCTCCATCGCTGGGTCCGTATGGTCGTCGTTGCCTTTGGAGTTGACTGGGGTATCGATCTTTCTAGCGCTGTTATCGCTGTTTTTACTGTGGCTGGACTTAGAGCGGCGTCTGCGCCGTCGTTTTGGCTTTTGTCCGGGGCTTTTATCCTCCGTTTTGTCGCCATCGTCCTCCTTAGGCGTGTCCACCATGTATATATCATATGATGAGGTGGCAGTCCCGCGCACCGTGGGCGGTGGTTCTAAATCGTCTCCTGTGCCGACGTCCATACCGTCGGTGTCATCGGAGTCGAAGTCAAGCATGTCTATTACGTCGTCGATAGTGGCTATGAAGTTGGTGGTGGGTGGGCCCCGAATTTCTTCGTCTCCTTGTTCCCCCTTGAGCCGGACATAGTTCGGCCAAGAGTCTCCTGACAAAGAGAGAGACTTTAATGAGTTCAGCATGTCGCCAAAGGGCGAGTGCTGGAAGATATCCGCAGCGGAGAATTCCATTACTGGAGCCCAACCAGAATCAGCGGGCTTGAGGGCGCGCGGTCTGGGACCTACAACTGGACACAAGTCCAGGGGTCCAGAGACACAGGCTTCCTTGGGGGTGAAGTCTGTGTTCGGCTCTACCGCCGATGAGTGTGCAGCCTCCGGGGTGGGGTCCATCCACCCATCCTCGGACGACGCAATCTGCCCCGGATTTAGGTCCGGAGCTCCTGCAGGTGCGATATCCCGAGTATTGTACGACAACAGGTCTAAGTTGTGCTCATCGTGACTGTTCGGCGCTCCTGGCGCGGGCCCAAATCCATCGAAGATCAAATATCCGTGGATATCGGCTGTGTGGTTCAAGTTTCCGAACCTGACCTGATGGCCAGGGGCGTAGCTGTCAATCTGTTCCAGGTGGCCAAGAGAATTGGTTCGCAGTGCGAAGCCGCCGAACACGAAGAGCTGTCCGGGGAGAAAAGTCTCACCCTGGACCGCGTTGTTATTGATGATTGAAGGAGCCATCGAGCCTTGCAGCGACGACACAGAGGAACTCTCAATGAAATCACCAATGTCGGTGTCAAAACCAGCGGATCTCGGGTAGGGGGTCCCGATCTGTGCGTCTAAGGCTAATGGTAACAGGACGCAAGGGACACGATGTTTTACCCTGGTTCAGGCCCTCTTGATGGAGGTAAAACCCTACTTCCTGCTTGATTGATCTTGATGATATGAGTATTACAAGAGTTGATCTACCACGAGATCGTAGAGGCTAAACCCTAGAAGCTAGCCTATGATGATTATGATTGTCCCTCCATGGACTAAGCCCTCCGGTTTATATAGACACCGGAGGGGTTCTACGTCTCGAGGTTGCGTTGGTTTTCCCCAAAGAGGAGAGGATGATGCAGCATAGTAGCGTAAGTATTTCCCTCAGTTTTTGAGAACTAAGGTATCAATACAGTAGGAGGTCACGTGCAAGTCCCTCGTACTTGCACAACACGATAGCAACTCGCAACCAACGCTTAGGGGTTGTAAATCCCTTCACGGTCACTTACGAGAGTGAGATCTGATAGAGATAATATTTTTTGTATTTTTGATAGATAGATGCAAAGTAAAAAGTAAAGGCAAAGCAAGTAAATAAAGTGATATAGATTGATATGATGAGAATAGACCCGGGGGCCATAGGTTCCCTAGTGGCTTCTCTCAAGAGCATAAGTATTCTACGGTGGGTGAACAAATTACTATTGAGAAATTGACAGAATTGAGCATAGTTATGAGTATATCTAGGCAATGATCATGTATATAGGCATCACGTCCGTGACAAGTAGATCGAAACGATTCTGCATCTACTACTATTACTCCACTCATCGACCGCTATCCAGCATGCATCTAGAGTATTAAGTTAAAAACAGAGAACACTTTAAGCAAGATGACATGATGTAGAGGGATAAATTCATGCAATATGATAAAAATCCCATCTTGTTATCCTCGATGGCAACAATACAATACGTGCCTTGCAACTCTTTCTGTCACTGAGTAAGGACACCGCAAGATTGAAACCAAAGCCATGCACTTCTCCCATTGCAAGAACTATCAATCTAGTTGGCCAAACCAAACGGATAATTCGAAGAGACTTGCAAAGATAACTCAATCATACATAAAAGAATTCAGAGAAGAATCAAATATTTTCCATAGGTAATACTGCATCATAAACCCACAATTCATCGGTCTCAACAAACACACCACAAAAAGAAGATTACATCGAATAGATCTCCCCGAGAGAGGGGGAGAACATTGTATTGAGATCCAAAAAGAGAGAAGAAGCCATCTAGCTACTAGCTATGGACCCGAAGTTCTGAAGTAAAAACTACTCACACTTCATCAGAGGGGCTATGGTGATGATGTAGAAGCCCTCCGTGGTGTATGCCCCCTCCGACGGAGCTCCGGAACAGGCCCCGAGATGGGATCTCGTGGATACATAAGGTTGCGGTGCTGGAATTAGGTTTTTTGGCTCCCTTTTCTGGTCTATTGGGGATACGTAGGTATATATAGGAGGAAGGAGTACATCGGTGGAGCTTCGAGGGGCCCACGAGGTAGGGGGGCACGCCCAGGGGGGCGCCCTCCACCCTCGTGACCGCCTCGTGGCTTTCTTGACGGAGGGTCCAAGTCTCCTGGGTCTTATCTGATGAGTAAATCACGTTCCCGAAGGTTTCATTCCGTTTGAACTCCGTTTGATATTCTCTTTCTTCGAAATACTGAAAAGGCAAAAAACAGCAATTCTGGGCTGGGCCTCCGGTTAATAGGTTAGTCCCAAAAATAATATAAAAGTGGAAAATAAAGCCCATTATAGTCCAAAACAGTAGATAAAGTAGCATGGAGCGATCAAAAATTATAGATACGTTAGAGACGTATCAAGGGGGATCGGGTTTACATAGAGTCGGTTACAAAGAAGGAGATCTAATATCCGGATCGCCAAGCTTCTCTTCCACGCAAAGGAGAGTCCCATCCGGACACGGACGAAGTCTTGAGTCTTGTATCTTCACCGTTCAACAGTCCGGCCAAAGTGTATAGTCCGGCTGTCCGGATACCCCCTAATCCAGGACTCCCTCAATGACGACGACGAATCCCCCTCTCCGTAGCCCCGAACGGACTCCGGATTAGCCCTCCCGAGAGAGATTAGGGCTTGGCGGCGGCTCCGTATCGTAAAACGCGATGAAACTTTCTCTCTAATTTTTTTCTCCGCGAAAGCAAATATATGGAGTTGGAGTTGAGGTCGGTGGACGTTCAGGGGGCCCACGAGGCAGGGGGCGCGCCTAGGGGGAGGGGGCGCGCCCCCACCCTCGTGGACAGGGTGTGGGCCCCCTAACGTTATTTCTTTCACCAGTATTTTTTATTAATTCTGAAAAGTTGCTCTGGGGATTTTCAGGTCATTCCGAGAACTTTTATTTCTACACAAAAATAACACCATGGCAGTTCTGCTGAAAACAGCGTCATTCCGGGTTAGTTCCATTCAAATCATGCAAGTTAGAGTCCAAAACAAGGGCAAAAGTGTTTGGAAAAGTAGATACGACGGAGACGTATCAAGTCCCCCAAGCTTAAACCTTTGCTTGTCCTCAAGCAATTCAGTTGACAAAGTGAAAGTGATAAAGAATAACTTTTACAAACTCTGTTTGCTCTTGTTGTTGCAAATATGTAAAGCCAACATTCAAGTTTTCAGCAAAGATTATGACTAACCATATTCACAATAACACTTAGGTCTCATGTTTACTCATATCAATGGCATAATCAACTAGCGAGCAATAATAATAAATCTTGGATGACAACACTTTCTCAAAACAATCATAATATGATATAACAAGATGGTATCTTGCTAGCCCTTTCTGAGACCACAAAACATAAGTGCAGAGCACCTTTAAAGATCTAGGACTGACTAAACATTGTAATTCATGGTAAAAGAGATCCAGTCAAGTCATACCCAATATAAATTAATAGTAATGCATGCAAATGACAGCGGTGCTCTCTAGCGGGTGCTTTTTAATAAGAGGGTGATGACTCAACATAAAAGTAAATAGATAGGCCCTTCGCAGAGGGAAGCAGGGATTTGTAGAGGTGCCAGAGCTTGATTTTGAAATAGAGATAAATAAAATTTTGAGCGGTATACTTTCACTGTCAACATAACAACTATGAGATCTCGATATCTTCCATGCTACACACATTATAGGCGGTTCCCAAACAAAATGGTAAAGTTTATACTCCCCCACCACCAACAAGCATCAATCCATGGCTTGCCCGAAACAACGGGTGCCTCCAACTAGCAACAATCCTGGGGGAGTTTTGTTTAATTATTTTGATTTGATTTAATCATAGGACTGGGCATCCCGGTGACCAACCGTTTTCTCGTGAATGAGGAGCGGAGTCCACTCCTCTTGAGAATAACCCGCCTAACATGGAAGATTCAGACAGCCCCAGTTGATACATGACTTGCTCGAGCATACAAAACAGAATTTCATTTGAAGGTTTGGAGTTTGGCACATACAAATTTACTTGGAACGACATGTAGATACCACATATAGGAAGGTATGGTGGACTCATATGGAATAACTTTGGGGTTTATGGAGTTTGGATGCACAAGCAGTATTTCTGCTTAGTACAGGTGAAGGCTAGCAAAAGACTGGGAAGCGACCAACTGAGAGAGCGATAATAGTCATGAACATGCATTAAAATTAATCAACATCGAGTGCAAGTATGAGTAGGAGATAATCCACCATGAACATAAATATCGTGAAGGCTATATTGATTTTGTTTCAACTACATGCGTGAATATGTGCCAAGTCGAGTCACCCAATTCATTCAAAGGAGGATACCACCTTATCATACCACATCACAACCATTTTAATAGCATGTTGGCACGCAAGGTAAACCATTATAAGCTCCTAGCTAATTAAGCATGTCATAAGCAACTATAATCTCTAATTGTCATTGAAAACATGTTTATTCATAAT
The DNA here is from genome assembly GCF_002162155.2 of Triticum dicoccoides. Taxonomy (NCBI): domain Eukaryota; kingdom Viridiplantae; phylum Streptophyta; class Magnoliopsida; order Poales; family Poaceae; genus Triticum; species Triticum dicoccoides. Next base: position 70,177,535 of record NC_041389.1, read on the forward strand.
AGGCTGAATCAGGAACGATGAACTAATCATATTTACAAAAACAAGAGAGGTCGAGTTCATACCAGCATCTCTCATCTCAATCAGTCCATCATATATCATCATTATTGCCTTTCACTTGCATGATCGAACGGTGTGGATAATAATAATAGTGCACGTGCATTGGACTAAGCTGGAATCTGCAAGCATTCAATTCAAGGAAGAAGACAATGTAATATGGGCTCTTGGTTAAATCAACAATCATGCATGTAAGAGCCACTAAACATTTTCATTATGGTCTTCTCCTCTCGACACCCAAAGGAAAGAAAAGAAATAAAACTATTTACATGGGAAAGCTCCCAACAAGCAAAAGAAGAACGAGAAATCTTTTTGGGTTTTCTTTTAATTACTACTACAAGCATGGAAATAAAACTAACTATTTTTTTGTTTTTTTCTTAAGGTTTATCAAACACACAAGAAGAAAGCTAGAAAAAGTAATTAAACTAGCATGGATGGTACAATGAAAAAGTGTGAGCACCGACAACTAGAGTGAGTGTGTGAACATGAATGTAATGTCGGTGAGAAATACATACTCCCCCAAGCTTAGGCTTTTGGCCTAAGTTGGTCTATGCCCATGGATCATGGCTACTCTCTCCGATGTACTGAGGAGTGTCATAATATTGCCACTGGCTGGCTATCTCTGGATCCCACTGATGATGATGGACGATAAGGGTTAAGTGGCGATTCCGGCTCGGGCTCTGGGGCTGATGTCTGGCCCCGGTACGCGTAAACGGTCGTCAGCAAAACAAGGTAATGGCCTGCAATTAAGTCAAACGAAGAGGGCGCAGGCAAAATAATAGTTTCACTATGTTCCTTATTAAATCTTAGATTATACAAAAGCATCTTATCTTCATTATTAACAATAAACTCATGTGCTACCATGCTCTTATAATCTAGAAAAGTAGGGGGCAGCAGCTTTTCCTCCTTCTCAAAATGCCTAATAGGTATCCTGAAATGCTTAGCAAGGCGTGCAGCATAGATACCTCCAAAGATGGGGCCCTTTGTATAGTTCAGGCTTAATCGTTTAGCAATAATAGCACCCATACTAACAGAGTTATCATGGAATAAAGCATGGAACAAAATAATAATATCAGGAACACTAAGGTTTCCACAGTTTCCGCGACCAATTAAGCATCGACTAGCAAATATGGCAAAGTAGTGTAAAACAGGAAAATGTATGCTAGTAATTCTTGTATCGAAAACCTTCCTCGATTCCCCTACCGTAATAGTATCAATAAAACCATCCACATCTTTACGATGCGGTTCCTCTAAGCTGCCCTCGAAGGGTACTTTGCAAACCGTGTAAAAATCACGTAATGACATCTCCCTAGCCACATCATATAAATGAAAAGCTACTGAAGGAGGTGATTTCTTAGGATAATAGTAGAAGTTCTGCACGAAAGTATTGGTGAGCAAGAGATACTGTTCAGCCTGGTCATGGAGGAAGTCGGTGAGGCCCGCATTATCAGCCAAAAAATAGAAGTCTTCATAAATCCCGACCGCTCTCAAGAAATCATCACAAGGCCATTCACACGGTCGTACTTCCGCCACACGAGGAAGATTATACTTGGCCTTTTCATTCTCCTTAGTTTGTTTATCCTTAGAGCCTTGGCTAGAAGAGCCCCTCAACAACAATCTCTTCATCTTTTTTCTGAAAATTTCTGAAATTTTTAGTAACTCAAAATAAAAGTGAATCAAACTAAACAAAACTGATAGCAACTACTCCCACAAGTGCCTAGAGCCTATATCATGCATTAGAATTACTTGGGACCATATAAATTTGACATGCAAGCTCAAGAACAGGGACACCTAGGCAGCAAAAATTTGCAATGAATAAATCACTAGAACAAAAACTAATTGGACCATTGGAGGAGTCACATACCAAAGAACAATCCCCCAAAGCAGTTTTGTGAATGGAGCTTTGAGCAAGGAGATCGAAAATGGCAGCAAAGTGAGCCAGAACTCGTGCTTGAGCTGGATGGTGATTTTTTTGGGAGGAAGAAGAAGTGTATGGGTGCAGGAATAAGTGGAGGGGGACACCATGGGCCCACAAGGCAGGGGGCGCGTCCTGTAGGGGTGGGCGCGCCCTGGACCCTCGTGGCCAGGTGCTTGCTCCCCCTGCTATGTTCTCAGTGCCAGATATTCTCAAATATTCCAGAAAAAATCATACTAAATTTGGAGGGCATTTGGAGAACTTTTATTTTTGGGGTATTTTTTATTGCATGGATAATTTAGAAAACAGACAGAAAATACTATTTTTTACTTTATTTATTCTAAATAACAGAAAGTAAAAAGAGGGTACAGAAGGTTGTGCCTTCTAACTTCATCCATCTCATGATCATCAAAAGGAATCCACTAACAAGGTTGATCAAGTCTTGTTAACAAACTCATTCCGAATAACATGGAACCGGAGAAATTTCGAATAACACTAAGTTACCTCAACGGGGATATGCACATCCCCAATAATAAGAATATCATATTTCTTCTTGACAGTAGGAAGAGGAAATTCAAAACCTCCAATAATGATAGTTGGAATTTTTCCAATAGAATTGATGCTATGAACTTGAAGTTGTTTCCTCGGAAAGTGTATCGTATGCTCATTACCATTAACATGAAAAGTGACATTGCCTTTGTTGCAATCAATAACAGCCCATGCAGTATTCAAAAAGGGTCTACCAAGGATAATCGACATACTATCGTCCTCAGGAATATCAAGAATAACAAAGTCCGTTAAGATAGTGACGTTTGCAACCACAACAGGCACATCCTCACAAATACCGACAGGTATAGCAGTTGATTTATCAGCCATTTGCAAAGATATTTCAGTAGGTGTCAACTTATTTAATTGAAGTCTACGATATAAAGAGAGAGGCATAACACTAACACCGGCTCCAAGATCACATAAAGCAGTTTTAACATAATTTCTTTTAATGGAGCATGGTATAGTTGGTACTCCTGGATCTCCAAGTTTCTTTGGTATTCCACCCTTAAAAGTGCAATTAGCAAGTATGGTGGAAATTTCAGCTTCCGGTATCTTTCTTTTATTTGTAATGATATCTTTCATGTATTTAGCATAAGGATTTAGTTTAAGCATATCAGTTAAGCGCATACGTAAGAAGACAGGTCTAATCATTCAGCAAAGCGCTCGAAATCCTCATCATCCTTTTTCTTGGATGGCTTAGGAGGAGAGGGCATGGGTTTTTGAACCCATGGTTCTCTTTCTTTACCGTGCTTCCTAGCAACAAAGTCTCTCTTATCATAGCGTTGATTCTTTGATTGTGGGTTATCAAGATCAACAGTAGGTTCAATCTCTACATCATTGTTATTGCTAGGTTGAGCATCAACATGAACATTACCATTAACATTATCAGTAGGTTCATGTTCATCACCTGATTGTGTTTCAACATCAGAAATAGAAATATCATTGGGATTCTCAGGTGTGTCTACAACAGGTTCACTAGAAGCATGCAAAGTCCTATCATTTTTCTTTTTCTTCTTTTTAGAAGGACTAGGTGTATCTACATTATTTCTCTGAGAATCTTCCTCAATTCTCTTAGGGTGGCCTTCAGGATACAAAGGTTCCTTAGTCATTTTACCAGTTCTAGTAGCCACTCTAACAGCAAAATCATGTTTATTATTTAATTCATCGAGCAAATCACTTTGAGCTTTAAGTACTTGTTCTGCTTGAGTGGTAACCATAGAAGCATATTTGCTAATGAGTTTAAGTTCACCTTTAACTCTAGCCATATAATCATTCAACCGTTCAAACATGTAAGCATTACTCTTTAATTCTCTACCAACATAAGCATTGAAATTTTCTTGTCTAGCCATAAAGTCATCGAATTCATCCAAACATTGGCTAGGAAACTTAGTAGACGAGATTTCAACTTTATCATATCTATATACAATTTACCTTTACTACCTATGTCGGGTTATCAAGACAATGTGTTTCTTTAATAGGTGGTAAATTAAGACCATGTATTTCTTCAACAAGAGGTAAATTTTTAACATCTTCAGCTTTAATACCTTTTTCTTTCATAGATTTCTTTGCCTCTTGCATATCTTCAGGACTGAGAAATAGAACACCCCTCTTCTTTGGAGTTGGTTTAGGAATAGGCTCAGGAGTTGGCTCAATTGGCTCAGGAGTTGGCTCCGGAAGAGTCCAATTATTTTCATTAGTCAACATATTATTCAATAAAAATTCAGCTTGATCGATTGTTCTTTCCCTGAAAACACAATCAGCACAACTAACCAAGTGGTCCTTGGAAGCATTAGTTAGTCCATTATAAAAGATATCAAGTATTTCATTTTTCTTAAGAGGATGATCAGGCAAAGCATTAAGTAACCGAAGAAGCCTGCCCCAAGCTTGTGGGAGACTCTCTTCTTCAATTTGCACAAAATTATATATTTCCCTCAAGGTAGCTTGTTTCTTATGAGCAGAGAAATATTTAGCAGAGAAGTAATAAATCATATCCTGCGGACTACACACACAACCAGGATCAAGAGAATTAAACCAAGTTTTAGCATCACCCTTTAATGAGAATGGAAATATCTTAAGGATATAGTAATAGCGACATTTCTCATCATTAGTGAACAGGGTGGCTATATCATTTAATTTAGTAAGATGTGCCACAACAGTTTCATATTCATTGCCATAAAAAGAATCAGATTCAACCAAAGTAATTATCTCAGGATTGACAGAGAATTCATAATCCTTATCAGTAACAAAGATAGTGAAGTAGCAAAAGCAGGGTCATATATCATTTGAGCATTTAGAGATTTTTGTTTAAGTTTAACTAGTAACTTCTTAAGATCAGATCTATCATTGCAAGCAAGAATATCTCTAGTAGTTTCTTCATCCATACATAACCCTCAGGAACAACAGGTAATTCATACTTAGGGGGAGAACCTTCATCATCATTATCTTCAATAATTTCATTCTCTCTAGCCCTAGCAAGTTGTTCATCAAGAAATTCACCTAATGGCACAGTAGTATCAAGCATAGAAGTAGTTTCATCATAAGTATCATGCATAGTAGAAGTGGCATCATCAATAACATGCGACATATCAAAATTCATAGCAGAAGCAGGTTTAGGTGTTGCAAGCTTACTCAAAACAGAAGGAGAATCTAGTGCAGAGCTAGATGGCAGTTCCTTACCTCCCCTCATAGTTGAGGGATAAATCTTAGTTCTTTCGTCTTTCAAGTTCCTCATAGTGACCAGCAGATATAAATCCCAAGTGACTCAAAGAATAGAGCTATGCTCCCCGGCAACGGCGCCAGAAAATAGTCTTGATAACCCACAAGTATAGGGGATCGCAACAGTTTTCGAGGGTAGAGTATTCAACCCAAATTTATTGATTCGACACACGGGGAGCCAAAGAATATTCTCAAGTATTAGCATTTGAGTTCTCAATTCAACCACACCTAGATAACTTAGTATTTGCAGCAAAGTATTTAGTAGCAAAGTAGTATGGAAGTAACGGTAAAGTAAAAAAGCAAAGAGAAATATGTGAAAAGCTCGTAGGCATTGGATCAGTGATGGATAATTATGTCGGATGCGGTTCACCTATGTAACAGTTATAACATAGGGTGACACAGAACTAGCTCCAATTCATCAATGTAATGTAGGCATGTATTCCGAATATAGTCATATGTCCTTATGGAAAAGAAGTTGCATGACATGTTTTGTCCTACCCTCCCGTGGCAGCGGGATCCTAATGGAAACTAAGGGATATTAAGGCCTCCTTTTAATAGAGTACCAGACCAAAGCATTAGCACTTAGTGAATACATGAACTCCTCAAACTACGGTCATCACCGAGAAGTATCCCGATTATTCTCACTTCGGGGTTGTCGGATCATAACACATAATAGGTGACTATAGACTTGCAAGATAGGATCAAGAACTCACATATATTCATGAAAACATAATAGGTTGAGATCTGAAATCATGGCACTCGGGCCCTAGTGACAAGCATTAAGCATAGCAAAGTCATATCAACATCAATCTTAGAACAGAGTGGATACTAGGGATCAAACCCTAACAAAACTAACTTGATTACGTGGTAAATCTTATCCAACCCATCACCGTCCAACAAGCCTACGATGGAATTACTCACGCACGGCGGTGAGCATCATGAAATTGGCGATGGAGGATGGTTGATGATGATGATGACGACAAATCGTCCTCTCCGGAGCCCCGAACGGACTTCAGATCAGCCCTCCCGAGAGAGATTAGGGCTTGGCAGCGGCTTCGTATCGTAAAACGCGATGAAACTTTCTCTCTGATTTTTTTCTCAACGAAAGCAAATATATGGAGTTGGAGTTGAGGTCGGTGGACGTTCAGGGGGGCCACGAGGCAGGGGCGCGCCTAGGGGGAGGGGGGGCGCCCCCACCCTCGTGGACAGGGTGTGGGCCCTCGTGGATTTTCAGGTCATTCCGAGAACTTTTATTTTTGCACAGAAATAACACCATGGCAGTTCTGCTGAAAACAACATCAGTCCGGGTTAGTTCCATTCAAATCATGCAAGTTAGAGTCCAAAACAAGGGCAAAAGTTTTTGGAAAAGTAGATACGACGGAGACGTATCAGGTTGCGAGTATTTGTTATTCGTGTGCAGGGGCTGTTTACGTTGTGTTGCTTGGTTCTCCTAATGGTTCGATAACCTTGGTCTCATCACTGAGGGAAATACCTACCGTCGCTCTGCTGCATCATCCCTTCCTCTTTCGGGAAATATCGACGTAGTTCAAGCAGGCATCATGATGCGATCTAACAGCTCGTTTAAGGATGAGACGTCTTCCGGATCCATCTTTTCGGAGTGCTCGGGACTAATGTCACTTGAAGCTATGTCGGTATTTCCCCAAAGAGGAAGGGATGATGCAGCACAGCGACGGTAGGTATTTACCTCAGACATGAAACCAAGGTTATCGAACCAGTAGGAGAACCAAGCAACAGAACGTAAACAACCCCTGCACACAAATAACAACACCTCGCAACCCGACGTGTTAAAGGGGTTGTCAATCCCTTTCGGGGTACGGCGCCTCAAGATAGGCAAAGGATGTGAGGTAAATTTCTAGATAGGATAAATAGATCACGGAACAAATAAATTGCAGCAAGGTATTTTTGTATTTTTGGTTTAATAGATCTGAAAATAAACGCAAGGAAAATGTAGGTCGCAAGGCAAATATATGAAAAAGAAGACCCGGGGGCCGTAGGTTTCACTAGTGGCTTCTCTCGAGAAAGATAGCAAACATTGGGTGAACAAATTACTGTTGGGAAATTGATAGAACTTCAAATAATTATGATGATATCCAGGCAATGATCATTACATAGGAATCGCGTCCAAGATTAGTAGACCGACTCCTGCCTGCATCTACTACTATTACTCCACACATCGACCGCTATCCAGCATGCATCTAGTGTATTAAGTTCTTGGAAAAACGGAGTAATGCAATAAGAAAGATGCATGATGTAGACAAGATCAGTTTATCTATTGCGGAAGATATGGATCCCATCTTTTTATCTTTAGTAGCAACGATACATACGTGTCGGTTCCCTTTGTGTCACTAGGATCAAGCACCGTAAGATCGAACCCACTACCGGGCACCTCTTCCCATTGCAAGATAAATAGATCAAGTTGGCCAAACAAAACCCAAATATCGGAGAAGAAATACGAGGCTATAAGAGATCACGCATATATGAGATCAAAGAAACTCAAATAACTTTCATGGATATAAGAAGATATAACTGATCATAAACTCGAAGTTCATCAGATCCCAACAAACACACCGTCAAAGGACTTACATCATATGGATCTCCAAGAGACCATTGTATTGATAATCAAGAGTGAGAGAGAGGAAGCCATCTAGCTACTAACTACGGACCGGAAGGTCTACAAAGAACTACTCACGCATCATCAAAGAGGCACCAATGGAAGTGGTGAACCCCTCCGTGATGGTGTCTAGATTGGATCTGCTGGTTCTACACTTTGCGGCGACTGGATGAATATTTCGTCGACTCCCCTAGGGTTTCTGGAATATTGGGGTATTTATAGAGCAAAGAGGCGGTCCGGGGGGGGTACCCGAGGTGGGCACAACCCACCAGGGAATGCCTGGGCCTCCTGGCGCGCCCTGGTGGGCTGTCCCCTCCTCGGGACTCCCCCAGGTGCAACCAGGGCCCATCTTCTTCCTTTTGGTCCATAAAAAATCATTGTAAATTGGAGTGGCATTTGGACTCCGTCTGATATTGATTTCTTGCGATGTAAAAAACATGCAGAAAACTGCAACTGGCACTTGGCACTATATCAATAGGTTATTACCAAAAAATGATATAAAATGACTATAAAATGATTATAAAACATCCAAGATTGATAATAAAACAACATGGAATATTCAAAAATTATAGATACGTTGGAGACATATCGGAGACCAATGCAGAGATGGTGTTCGGCGATCGTAGGGAGCCCTGTTGGCTTGATGGTCGTATGGACACCTATGATGAAACTGCCGAGCTGGAGGATCTGCCCGGAAGTTAGGCTCTTTCCAGAGGTGATGTTGTCATTGATGACTAGGCGAGCCATAGATCGCTTTTTCGGGACTACACAATAGAGCTCTCAATGTAAGCACCAATGTCGGTGTCAAAACCGACAGATCTCGGGTAGGGGGCCCAAGCTGTGCATCCAAGGATCAATGGTAACAATGGACAAAGGTACACAATGTTTACCCAGGTTCGGGCCCTCTTAAAGGAGGTAAAACCCTACGTCCTGCTTGATTGTATTTGATGAGTATAGGGGTTACAATAGTTGATGTACCTTGAGATCGTAATGGGTAAACCCTAGCTTGTCTAGCCTATGAATATTATGATGATCTCTACGGACTAAACCCTCCGGCTTAGATACACCCCGAAGGGTCCTAGGGTTACACCAAGGCAGTTTACAGGAGAAGGAAAGAGCATATCTGGACACCAATCTTGCTGCCCGTGCACACAGGAGTCCTACCCGGACACGGGGGAAGGTTTTCTACTTTGTCTTCATGGCCCACCAGTCGGGCCCAATTAGATAGGCCAGACACCTGAGGACCCCCGAATCCAGGACTCCCTCTAGGAGGGAGTGCTTCATATTTGCTATCTTCTTTAGTTTCTCATTGTTGATGGTGGCGGTTGTCCATACGATGCAGCCTATTTGATTGTCGTAGCACGCGCGCTCTTCCACATGCTGTTTTGGCTCAAAAATGCCGTTGTCCACCTTGATACGTCTCCAACGTATCCATAATTTTTATTGTTCCATGCTATTATATTATCTGTTTTGGATGTTTAATAGGCATTTATATGCTATTTTATAATATTTTTGGGACTAACCTATTAACCGAGGGCCCAGTGCCAGTTTTTGTTTTTTTTTGCCTATTTTAGCGTTTTGCAGAAAAGGAATACCAAACGGAGTCTAAATGGAATGAAACCTTCGCGATGATCTTTCTTGGACCGAAAGCAAACCAGAAGACTTGGAGATGAAGTCGGAGACGCAACGAGGAACCTACGAGGCAGGAGGGCGCGCCTAGGGGGTCGGGCGCGCCCCCACCCTCGTGGGCCCCTTGTGGCTCCCCTGACCTAGTTCTTTCGCCTATATGTACTCTTATACCTTGAAAACTTCCAGGAGAGCTACGAAACCACTTTTCCACCGCCGCAACCTTCTGTACCCGTGAGATCCCATCTAGGGGCCTTTTCCGGCATCCCGCCAAAGGGGGATTCGATCATGGAGGGCTTCTACATCAACACCATTACCTCTCCGATGAAGCGTGAGTAGTTTACCACAGACCTTCGGGTCCATAGTTATTAGCTGGATGGCTTCTTCTCTCTCTTTGGTTCTCAATACCATGTTCTCCTCGATGTTCTTGGAGATCTAGTCGATGTAATACTCTATTTGTGGTGTGTTTGCCGAGATTCGATGAATTGTGGATTTATGATCAAGATTATCTATGAATATTATTTGGTTATTCTCTGAATTCTTATATGCACGATTTGATATCTTTGCAAGTCTCTTCGAATTATTGGTTTAGTTTGGCCTACTAGATTGATCTTTCTTGCAATGGGAGAAGTGCTTAGCTTTGGGTTCAATCTTGCGGTGTCCTTTCCTAGTGACAGTAGGGGCAACAAGGCACGTATTGTATTGTCGCCATCGAGGATAACAAGATGGGGTTTTCATCATATTGCTTGAGTTAATTCCTCTACATCATGCCATCTTGCTTAATGCATTACTCCGTTCTTTATGAACTTAATACTCTAGATGTATGCTGGATAGCGATTGATGTGTGGAGTAATAGTAGTAGATGCAGGCATGAGTCGATCTACTTAACATGGATGTGATGCCTATGTTCATGATCATTGCCTTAGATATCATCGTAGTTATGCGCTCTTCTGTCAATTGGTCGGTAGTAATTTGTTCACCCATCGTAATGTTTCCTATCTTGAGAGAAGCCACTAATGAAACCTATGGCCCCCGGGTCTCTTTTCCATTATATTGAATCTCTTTTCCATATTATTGAATCTCGTTTAGATCTTGCTAGTTTCCGATCTACTATTTTGCAATCTTTACTTTCCAATATTTAAACCAAAAATACCAAAAATATTTACTTTACCATTTATCTATCTCTATCAAATCTCACTTTTGCAAGTGACCGTGAAGGGATTGACAACCCCTTTATCGCATTGGGTGCAAGTTGTTGAATGTTTGTGCAAGTATTCGATGACTTGTGCGTTGTCACCTTCTGGATTGATAACTTGGTTCTCAAAACTGAGCGAAATACTTATGCTACTTTGCTGCATCACCCTTTCCTCTTCAAGGGAAAACCAACGCAAGCTCAAGAGGTAGCACAACTCCGTGACCACTAGTCTAGTAGTGAGGAGCTGGTTTGGGCGTCGACGTCCCCTCTTCGGTTTCGGTTCTATACCAGCTTCGCCAGTCTTGGTGCCGGCCTGGGTCTCAACGCCAGTCTCAGCGCCGGTCTCGGTGTCGGTCTTGGATGTGACAGGTGAGCCCTACAACAACTGTTTGTCGTCGAGTGAAAGCACAAGTGCTCCCTGGGTGATTTTGCTAATTTATATCAACATATTTCTTGATGGACTAATACTTCTACCTAGTGTATTTCAGATAAGTTCAACATTGGAGTGGCATGGACATGGACAAGAGGATGTGGAACCCCTTCAAGACGATGCTAAGGACAAATATTGGCAAAAGCTCAAGAGACTACATTTTCATTGTAGTGATCCAAGATCACATTGAGTCCATAGGAAAGCCAATACTATTAAACGGGGATGAGGTGTTGCTTAATGGCTTTGCTTGCTCAAAGTTCTTAGTAATATGCACCAAAACCCTCAGCCACTTTTGCATATCCACAAATGTCCTAAACCCAAAAGTCAAACTCGGCCCCACCGATTTGATCTATTCGGCGCCATCGAGTTTCATCTAATTCAACCACTGCCAAACCCTAATCACTTCGGTCTCACCGATGGGATCTCGGTCTCACCAAGATGGGCTTGCAAATTCTGTGTGATCTATTGCAACATTTTCAGTCTAACCAAGTTTGTTCAGTCGGTCCCACTGAGTTTGCTTGACCAATACTTAGTTTGCTTATTACCAAAATCAGTCTCACCGAGTTTGAGTAATCAGCCGAACCGAGTTTAGGTTTTACCCTAACCCTTGCACATTGGTCTCACCGAGTTGACCTTGTTGGTCCGACCGAAAACTCTAACATTCACATTTTGAGTCGAATCGGTCTGACCAAGTTTTACCATTCGGTCCCACTGAGTTTGGGAATCTGTGCGTAACGGCTAGATTTTGTGTGGAGGCTATATATACCCCTCCACCCACTCTTCATTCATGAGGAGAGCCATCAGAACGTGCCTACACTTCCAACATTCATTTTCTGAGAGAGAACCACCTACTCATGTGTTGAGACCAAGATATTCCAATCCAACCACAAGAATCTTGATCTCTAACCTTTCCCAAGTTGCTTTCCCCTCAAATCATCTTTCCACCATATCCAAATCTGAGAGAGAGAGAGAGAGTTGAGTGTTGGGGAGACTATCATTTGAAGCACAAGAGCAAGGAGTTCATCCTCAACACACCATCTATTACCTTTTGGAGAGTGGTGTCTCCTAGATTGGTTAGGTGTCACTTGGGAGCCTCCGTCAAGATTGTGGAGTTGAACCAAGGAGTTTGTAAGGGCAAGGAGATCGCCTACTTCATGAAGACCTACCCTAGTGATTCAAGTCCTTCGTGGGCGATGCCATGGTGGGATAGACAAGGTTGCTTCTTCGTGGACCCTTCATGGGGGGAACCCTCCGTGGACTCGCGCAACTGTTACCCTTCGTGGGTTGAAGTCTCGACCAACGTGGATGTACGATAGCACCACCTATCGGAACCACGCCAAAAATATCCGTTTCTCCAATTGTGTTTGCACAGTCCAATCCCATCCCTTTACTTTCCTGCAAGTTGCATGCTTTACTTTCCGCTGCTCATATACTCTTTGCATTCTTGCTTGAATTGTATTGTGTATGCTTGAAATTGTGTTAATCTACCACCTCAACTTAAAAAACTTAAAAACTGCCAACTTTATTTGTTAAGGGTCTAGTCACCCCCCTCTAGACTCTTCTCAATCCTTTCAATTGGTATCAGAGCATTGGTCTCCATTGTTTTTGGATTAATCACCACTTGAGGAAGATGGATGAGTCTACGTTTGGGAGTCTTAGACGTAGAGTGTCTATACTTGATGGAGAGTTCTTTAGTGAGTGAAAAAATGAGATGCTTGGAATTTTTCATGAATATCACTTGAACAAGTACATTACTACTCCTTGTGAACCCCTTGTTGATCCCTTGCATCCTACTCATGATGAGTCTCTTGACATGATTCACAATCTTAGAACTATCAATCTTATCACTAGAGGCTTGTCTAGAAATTTGATAGGTCTCTTACCAACTCTTGATTGTGCTTATACTATATGGAGATTTCTTGAGGAACGATTTCTGGACTATTCCTTGAAAAACTTAGATGAGATTCTTCACAAGTCTATTGCTTTGAATAAGATGAATCCCAATGATCCTATGTTTGGAGATTGTTTAGTTGAGGTTACCAATCTTATGCATGCCAAAGGAGATGTTGGAATCATTAGCAATATTATTTCCGAAGCTATTAGAATTCATAGAGATGAACATTTTCAAAATCATATATCTAATGAATCACTCTCTCTAGGAAATGACCATTTGCAAGATGATGTTGAACATGGATACTGTGATGATGATAATGACTTTGATCTTGAAGAGTCTATGAGACACTTTGGTCTTATGGCTAACCTTCGCGACTACATGGCTGGAGGAAAGGAATGGGTCCTTGATAGTGGATATACCGATCACATGGCCGGAGACAAAGATATGCTTCATGAGCTTGCTGAAAACGATGACCCTCGAAAGTATGTCACTTTTGGTGATAACTCAAAGGGTAAGGTGGTTGGCCTCGGTAAGGTGGCCATTTCACATGAAAGCTCCATACAAAATGTTATGCTCGTTGAATCTCTTGGCTATAATCTACTTTCTGTATCTAGACTAGCTGACTTTGGTTTCAATGTCCTATTTACTGAAATAGATTGCCAAGTGTTTCGAAGAGATAATCATAAAATGGTGTTTACCGGCATATGTAGAGGTGATCTATACATTGTTGATTTCACTAAAAAGGCTCAACCTAGAACTTTCTTAATTGCTAAATCTTCCAAACGCTGGTTGTGGCATAGACGGTTAGGTCATGTGGGCATGCGAAACCTTGACAAGCTTATTAAAGGTGATCATATCCTTGGTGTTAAAGATGTCATATTTGATAAGGATAGACTTTGCAGCGCTTGCCAAGCAGGAAAACAGGTTAGAGGAAGCCACCCCGTGAAGAACATCATGACCACGAGGAGACCGCTCGAGCTACTTCACATGGATATTTTTGGTCCCAACGCCTACAAGGGTCTCGGTGGTAACTCGTTTGGAATAGTCTTTCTTGATGATAAATTGTAGGTCCAAAAGATCTTCAAAAACTTTGCTAGGAAGGCTCAAAATCAATTTGATGTGAAGATCAAAAAGGTTCATTGCAACAATGGAACGGAGTTCAAGAACGCGAGTGTGGACACCTTTCTTGACGAAGAAGGGATTTCACATGAGTTCTTGGCTAGGTACACACCTCAACAAAATGGAGTTGTTGAGAGGAAGAATCAGACGCTCATCGAAATGGCGAGAATGATGCTTGATGAGTACAAGATGCCAAAACACTTTTGGGCTGAAGCGGTTGAGACAGCTTGTCATGCAACGAATCATCTATATCTTCACAAGCTACTTGGCAAGACGGCATACAAGCTTCTCACCAGTAACAAACCCCAAGTTGGATACTTTCGAGTATTCGACTCAAAGTGTTACATTCCTGATAAGCATCGTTGTTCAAAATTTGCTCCTAAGTCTCATGAAGGTTTCCTACTCGGTTGGCTCAAACTCTCACACTTACCATGTCTACAACAATTTCACCCGAAAGGATGAAGAGATGGTAGATGTGAAGTTTGATGAATCTAACGGCTCGCGAGTAGAGCAATTGTCAATTTATGTAGGTGATAAAGATCCTTAAGAAGCAATCCAAGACTTGTCTATAGGCAAGATTCACCCAACGAAGGTGAAGGAGAGTACCTTGTCCGTCCAAGTGGAAGCCTCAACTTCATGCCAAGGTGAACCACAAGTTGACTTGGAGGCATCCACGAGTGGGACACATCAATACGATGTGAACGAGGATGTACAACAAGATGAACCTCGACAACCTCCCTCTCCACCTCCACGGGATAATAAAAACTCCAGCAACAACAAAGAAAGACAAGAGGAAGAACAAGACAATGAAGAGGATGTTCCGCCCCGACCCAAACAAAAGCTACCACGAGTTGGAGCAAGAGTTTCAAGAGATCATCCCGTCAAACAAATCTTTGATGACATTCAAACCGGGAGAATTACTCGCTCGAAATCTCATTTAGCTAACTTTTGTGAACATTACTCATTCATTTCTAGCATTGAACCTATGAAGGTTGAAGAAGCATTGGAAGATCCGGATTGGATAAATGCCATGCATGAAGAGCTACACAACTTTGAGAGGAACCAAGTGTGGACGTTGGTTGAGAAGCCCAATGAGAAGCACAATGTCATTGGAACCAAATGGGTGTTTCAGAACAAGCAAGATGAAGATGGACAAGTTGTACGCAACAAGGCTCGTTTCATTGCTCAAGGCTACACTCAAGTTGAAGGTATGGACTATGGTGAGACTTATGCCCCCGTTGCTAGACTTCAGTCCATTCGCATCTTACTTGCCTATGCCAATCATCATGACATTACCTTATATCAAATGGATATCAAAAATGCTTTTCTTAATGGTGAAATTGAGGAGGAAGCTTATGTTAAACAACCTCCCGTCTTTGTTAATCCTAAGAAACCCGGCCATGTTTACAAACTCCACAAAGCTCTTTATGGTCTTAAGCAAGCTCCTAGAGCTTGGTATAAATGCTTGACTAAGTTTCTTCTTGATAAAGGGTTTGAAATTGGTAAAACTGATTCTACATTGTTTACTAAAAGGGTTAATGGAGAATTATTTATGTGCCAAATTTATGTTGATGATATCATATTTGGATCAACTAACCCTCATTTTAGTGAGAAGTTTGGGAAGCTTATGTCGAAAAAGTTTGAGATGTCTATGATGAGTGAACTCAAGTTCTTTCTTGGTTTGCAAATCAAGCAAACTAAGGAGGGAACCTTTATCTCTCAAACAAAGTATAACAAGGACTTATTCAAGAAGTTCAACATGCAAGAATGCAAAGGTATGAAAACCCCCATGCCTACTAGTGGACATCTTGACTTGACAAAGGATGGCGACCGGTTGACCAAAAGGTTTACCGCTCTATGATTGGTCCATTGCTATACCTATGTGCCTCCCATCTCGATATCATGCTAAGTGTGTGCATGTGTGCACGATATCAAGCGGCCCCCAAGGAGTGTCATCTTAAGACTGTGAAAAGGATAGTGAGATACTTAATACATACACCAAATTTTGGCATTTGGTACCCTAAGAGGTCTCCTTTAATCTTGTTGGCTACTCCGATTCGGACTATGCCGGTGACAAGGTTGATAGAAAGTCCACTTCGGGTACTTGTCAATTTCTTGGTAGATCTCTTGTGTCTTGGTCCTCCAAGAAACAAAACTCGGTATCCTTATCCACCGCCGAAGAGGAATACATTGCCGGTGCTTCATGTTGTGATCAATTACTTTGGATGACCCAAACTCTTAAAGATTATGGGATATATGTGAAACATGTTCCATTGCTTTGCAACAATGAAAGTGCTATTAATATTGCTCATAATCCCATGCAACATTCTTGAACTAAGCATATTGAAGTTCATCATCATTTCATTCGAGATCATGTTTCTAAGGGAGATACCAAACTTCAGCATGTTTGTATCGATAAGCAATTGGCGAATATATTCACTAAACCACTTGATGAGAAAGTGTTTTGCAGGTTGAGAGGTGAATTGAACATCATTGATGCTTCAGATTTGGAGTAGAAACTCCATGTGGATGCATGCAAGGCACGAGCCTTACTATGACTAATCCTTGACTTTTCCCTCTCGATGATGATCATATGTCTTGGATATTCCTGTACTCTTGCATGCTATCTAACCCTTGTAGGTACTTGGACGAACCCAACTATATGAGATTGCAACTCAATTACATTCTAAGCAATCTCTACATCTCCAAGTCTCTACAAAATGGTGGATAAAGACAAGGAAGCACAAATCCATTCAATATATCCTTTGACAAATTCCTTATATCAAATTTCAATTGATATCAAATTTCATGATTGTCACTTTGGATACACAAGTGCTCTTCCTTGCAAGACTAATCCATGTAGGAAGATGAACTTCAATTACAAGTGGTGCACCCAACTCTTGATGATCTACATCAACTTGAGCACCCTACACAAGTTCAACTACATGATCAAGTTCAACACCACCACCCAAGGTATGTCATTCCATCTTAGAGAAGCTTTACCCCGAGACATGGGTCAAGGAAACTCAACAAGATGTGAATACATCAAAATGCTTAAACAAAAAATGGCAACCCCATTTTGAGCTTAAACGATGAGTATGACCTATGATCAAGTGTCCTCACTTGACTCCTAAGTCAATATACTCTAACATAGGTGACTTTGTTGCTAAGCATTTCTAGATTTCTTTTCCTTTCTCTGTTATTTTCTGCATTTCCCTGCATCCAATTCATTGCAAATCCTTCAGTTAATTCCTTGCATATCCTTGTGAGATCTTATTGCCTAAGTGAGATGAGGTGACAAGAAGTTACTCTCTAGATGAAACTCGGTCTCACCGAATTGATTTCTTCGGCTGAACCGTATCAACTCGGTGCCACCGATTATAACAACTCGGTGCTACCGGTTACAATCCTGAGACAAAATCTGTGTCACTTGCATCCTGCATCCTTGTCCCAGATCCACTCTTTGTAACTTGTCCTCTACCAGCATCATATATTACATGTGGATTTGTAATGTGACTCAAGGACCAAACCTACTTGACTCATGCTCTAGAAGTCCCTTCTTGGAAATTGATGTCAAAGGGGGAGAGAGAGAGCACATCAAAGTTTATCACATAAGAGAGAATGCACTCCTAAAGCTTCTCCTGATGCTTCTTACCCTTAAGAGGAAAGTTATCTCATGTCTTCAAGAGGAGAAAGCCATGTGTCACGCCTGATATGCGACCCTATCCAAAAGGAACTCGAAGGTACCACCAAGGATAGACCCGCATATTGAAACGCTTTTGCAAGGTGGATATCATTACATCAACATTACATAATAGATGGGGATACATACAAAAGGCATACAATGCGACACGAATACAACATCATCTTACATAAGATCACCATCCGACTACGGATGCACACAAATAGAAACTCAAACAACATCCACCCTGCTAGCCCAGGCTGCCGACCTGGAACCTATCCCCTGATCGAAGAAGAAGCAGAAGAAGAACTCCAGAACAAGCAAACATCGCTCTCGCGTCATGATCATCGCATAACCTGTACCTGTAACTGTTGTTGTAGTAATCTATGAGCCACGAGGACTCAGCAATCCCATTACCATGGGTATCAAGACTAGCAAAGTTTAATGGGAAAGGAAGGGGTAAAGTGGTGAGGTTGCAGCAGCGACTAAGCATGATATGGTGACTAACATACGCAAATAAGAGCGAGAAGAGAAGCAAAGGAACGGTCATCAACTAGCAATGATCAAGAAGTGATCCTGAACTCCTACTTACGTCAAACATAACCCAAAGACCGTGTTCACTTCCCGGACTCTGCCGAGAAGAGACCATCACGGTTACACACGCGGTTGATGCGTTTTAATTTGGATCTGGTGTCAAGTTATCTACAACCGGACATTAACAAATTCCCATCTGCCACATAACCACGGGCACGGCTCTCGAAAGTTTATACCCTGCAGGGGTGTCCCAACTTAGCCCATGATAAGCTCTCGCGATCAACGAAGGATATTCCTTCTCCCAGGAAGACCGATCAGTCTCGGAATCCCCGGTTTACAAGACATTTCGACAATGGTAAAACAAATCCAGCAAAGCTGCCCGATGCGCCGACAATCCCGATAGGAGCTGCACATATCTCGTTCTCAGGGCAACACCGGATGAGACAGGCTACGAGTAATACCAGACCTCGAGTTGCCCCGAGGGGGCCCCGCAGGCGGCTCGGTTCGGACCAACACTTAGAGAAGCACTGGCCCGGGGGGGCTAAAATAAAGATGACCCTTGGGTTAATTAATCCCAAGGGAAAGGTAGGGGGTGGTGAGGCAAATGGTAAAACCAAGGTTGGGCCTTGCTGGAGGAGTTTTATTCAAAGCGAACTATCAAGGGGGTCCCATAAATCACCCGACTGCGTAAGGAACGCAAAATCCGGGAACATAACACCGGTATGACGGAAACTAGGGCGGCAAGAGTGGAACAAAACGCCAGGCATAAGGCCGAGCCTTCCACCCTTTACCAAATATATAGATGCATTAATTAAATAAGAGATATTGTGATATCCCAACCAAAATCCTGTCCACCATGGATCAATCTTCAACTTCACCTGCAACTAGCACCGCTATAAGAGGGGCTGAGCAAAGCGGTAACATAGCCAAACAACAGTTTGCTAGGAAGGGTGTCAAAGGTTAGAGGTTCATGGCATTTTGGGAGGCTTGATAGAACAAGGGATAGGTAGCGCAACAAAGCGATAGAACGAAGCAACTAGCATAGCAATGATAGTAGTGAGATCCAGGGTAGCGGTCATCTTTGCCTGAAATCCCGCTAGGAAGAAGAACGAGTCCATGAAGAAGATGAAGCCACGAAGACGAACCAAGCGTAGACGAACGAATCCTCACGATCGCAACGAAACGAGAACTATCGAGAAGAAGCACACAACATAGTAAACACACCACACATGACAAGGCATGATGCTCAACAAAGTATGATGCATGACAAAGCTAGATGAGGCTACTCATGGCAAGAGATGATGCAAACAAGAACAACACATCAAGGCAAGTTTAAATGAGGCCGGAAACAACATATAACAATTCCGGTAAGTCCTCATATGCAAATTTCAAAGTTGGTCCAGAACTGAATAAACCTTATGTTCAAGTTGTTAAACAGCAAGTTAAGATGCACCAAGATGATCTACATGAGATTCTAGTCAAGTTACATATAAATTTCATTTAATTCGGAGCTACGGTCTAGAAGATACGAGCAAAACAAGTTAAACATGGCATTGATGCAAAATTCATACAAACATTAAGCAAACACTCTCAAAACATGGATGCAACATGATAATATGAAACTACTTGCAAAATCAAGCAAGTTTCATATGGGGCACACTCAAAACGGAGCAACGGTTCAACACATACACTCTATACAAGTTTAAAGGACAAGCTGTCCAAAACAGCAACTAGGCATCTAGCAAGCACCAAAACAATAAGCTACAGCACCTCAACATAAGAACAAAAGGCATGGGCATGAAGTTCAGGTAAAGCATGACAAAACATGGACACTGAGCTATCTCCAGAAATCACTAGATCATGCTCAAAAGGACATGGCAAGATTGCAAATAATAACAGTTACAGATTTAGCAGAAATAACATCAGGTTGCAAAGTTTAGAGCTATCAAACAACATGTTACAGGAACTTATCATGGCAAACAAAGGCATGGCATGAATCTACAAATTGCATACAACAAAAGTCCCTTACTGCCCATGAGCCAAAAGGGCACAGAAAATATGATGGCACCCACGTAAACATGGCAAGTTATATATGACAGATTCATACATGGCAGGAACAACAATAAGTAAGCATGTTGGTGAGCTTGAACCACTCACCAGAGAGCAATACATGGCATGACAAGGCAAAAAAAAGTAAGAAGACATGTTTGAGAAGCTAAACATGGAAATAACAAGTTCATAGGGTGCATGGATCACTAGCAACAATCATGGCAACATTGAACTTAAAGTTAACAGGCTGACAGCAACATTATTTAGCAAGTTTGGAGCAAGATTACAACATGTCACAGAAGTCTATAATTGCAACCAGGGGCATGGATGGATAGAGCATGACATGTACAACAAAACATCCTTAGTGAACATTTGCAGATTATGCGTAGAATGACTTGTAGAAGCAGGTTAACCTAGCATCAGGATATAGCAGAATCAGCCTACCAAAATAGCAACAGCAAGTACCCTACTTAACAAGATTGATGCACTCAGTACAAGACTCACAAAAATACATGGATAGCACCCTTGTAAAGATGGCATGACATAGATCAAAACTCATGTAGAGCCCATGCTCATAGGATGCACACATCAAAAGCACAAAAATGACAAATCATCAAGTTATAATAGTTTCAGCAGGTTAACATTATATAGCACTCTTGCAATGATGATTCAGGCATCAAGATGGACCCAAATGAACATGATGCCATGGAAGGAAATGAAGAGCATCTCACTACGAACATTTTGACATATTACACGCACAAAACGAAGCAGTATGCAGCAAGTTATGATGCGTTGAACAGGGCATGAAAATGCAAAATATTTCAGGGACAGCCGATTATTACCATCTCAGAAAATTCAACGGCGGCGCGGGAGACGAGTATGGCCGGAGAAGAGGCCGGGGACGGGCGCGTGCGGCGGATCCGGGCCGGATCTCGCTGGATCCGGCCGGATCCCGGCGATGGAGGGCGCGGGGGCGCGGAGGCAAGCTCCGGGCGGGGCGAGGACGCGGCCTCCGGCGAGGTGGGAGGCCGGGCAGAGGGAGGCCGAGGCGCGCGGCGAAGAGCGCCAGGGCGGCGGCGGC